>NW_903323.1:0-944 GCF_000209065.1 Trypanosoma cruzi | reverse complement strand
ACACTGAAAGAGAGTGTCTCTGACCACCACCATTCATAATTCGCAACAAAAATTTAGACCACAGCATGTGGTGCAGCAGCCGCTCGAAAACGATCCGCCGACTGCAGCACCACTGTGGGCAAGATCTCGCGAAGTTCCTCCAAGCAGCGGATAGTTCAGGGTTGTTTGGTGTCCGGAGTGTGAACACGCAAAAAGACATTGAAAGAGAGTGTCTCAGACTCCCACCATCCATAATTCGAAACAAAAATTTAGACCACAGCATGTGGTGCAGCAGCCGCTCGAAAACGATCCGCCGACTGCAGCACCACTGTGGGCAAGATCTCGCGAAGTTCCTCCAAGCAGCGGATAATTCAAGGTTGTTTGGTGTCCAGTGTGTGAACACGCAAACAGACATTGAAAGAGAGTGTCTCAGACTCCCACCATCCATAATTCGAAACAAAAATTTAGACCACAGCATGTGGTGCAGCAGCCGCTCGAAAACGATCCGCCGAGTGCAGCACCACTGTGGGCAAGATCTCGCGAAGTTCCTCCAAGCAGCGGATAATTCAAGGTTGTTTGGTGTCCGGAGTGTGAACACGCAAACAGACATTGAAAGAGAGTGTCTCTGACCACCACCATTCATAATTCGCAACAAAAATTTAGACCACAGCATGTGGTGCAGCAGCCGCTCGAAAACGATCCGCCGAGTGCAGCACCACTGTGGGCAAGATCTCGCGAAATTCCTCCAAGCAGCGGATAATTCAAGGTTGTTTGGTGTCCGGAGTGTGAACACGCAAACAGACATTGAAAGAGAGTGTCTCTGACCACCACCATCCATAATTCGCAACAAAAATTTAGACCACAGCATGTGGTGCAGCAGCCGCTCGAAAACGATCCGCCGACTGCAGCACCACTGTGGGCAAGATCTCGCGAAGTTCCTCCAAGCAGCGGATAGTTCAAGATTG
>NW_903322.1:0-944 GCF_000209065.1 Trypanosoma cruzi | reverse complement strand
AGATGCCGCTTCGAGGCGCCATCGCAACACCCGTGCGGTGAAGCATCCCACTCGCACCGCCCAACCGCGGCCAGCAGGTGCCGCTGGCTCCAAAGGACACTCGCGGCTGTTCGTCCCGCAGTCCCAATGGCGTTGGGCGTGGCGCTCGCATGGCGGGGCGGTCGGTGCGCCATGCAGCCGCACTGCAACGCCTGTCGGTGAAGCAGTCAAGGCCCACCGCCCCCGCAGCAACACAACGTGCAATCGGCAAAAACAAAGCCACATTATCGCCCTTTTCTGTATTATTCACGTTGTCGGTCTGTTTGCCCCATCACCGACACAAAAAATAAGTGCACACCTTCACAGAGGGAAAAGTAAAAAGTAGGCACATTCCTACCGTCCCGCCGCGGGCCAACACTCTCCTCCACCCACCACCATTGCCGCGCAGGAGACCGCACTCATATCGCAGAGTCAGCACCACAATGTGCACCACACCACCGTGCACTGAACAATGGGCGAGACGCGGCCATGCACCGCCCGCTCCATTTTCCCACCACTCAAGTGTTGCGTGCCCGCACAAAGTGGCAAACAGAATCAGAGTGCACACAAACCCAATCAACACCCTCACTCGCTGAAGCACATTATTCGCATGGGGTGACAACTTTTGAGGACACACCAGCAGTAGCAGGCTGCATGGAATTTCCCTGACAACCCTGCGAAGAGACACAACAACTCTGCGGAGTAAAGTGGCAGCCCCTCGGTGTTGCCTGCAGTCCACATGGCAGGAAGAATTCCACGCACGCATAGTTCCGGATTCCTCGCTGTTTGACTGCACACCAACAGAAAGTAAGAAAATACGTGCGCGCTAGACGACGTTTAAATAAGTCAATTCTTCAGCCCGTTTTGTTTGATGGCGTTGGCGAGCAATCCCACACAATCCAATCAAATTGACACGCCGGACAGAA
>NW_903320.1:0-944 GCF_000209065.1 Trypanosoma cruzi | reverse complement strand
TGTGGAAAATATGGAGAGAAGCACCTTCCCGCTTCTTATTGTACACGGCTCAAAGGACCTTTTGTGTGCCGTGGGCGGCTCACGTCGGTTTATGGAATTGGCAGTCTCGACGGACAAGAGACTTATTGAATACGAGGGGCTGATGCACGAGGTTCTCACGGAAGTAACCTGGAGGAAGGTCTTGAGCGACATTCAGGGCTTTTTGGACGGTCACTGTCTTTCCAGATAGAATGCAGGATTGTTTTTCCTTCTTGTTGACAGCACTTGTATGGATAATACGTGTTCATTTGCATGCATCATGCTTTGTTGTTCGACCAGGCATTATTTTTGTTTCTTGCAGCCTCTCCTTTTATGCCGGCGCGGCGTCATATGCGTGCACGCCCTTTTGGCTGCACACATGGGGCATTGCGGCTGCGGCGGGTGGCGAGGAATCGGGTGTGTGTTGTGTGCCACAACGGCGGGAGGAGGGGGAGGGAAATAACAAGTAAAGGTAAGAAAGAGAAGTGCGCGTTTATGACTTCTTTTTTTTTCTGCGTGTGTGTTTGGGTGCAGTCACAGCCACTTTCCTTTTTTTCCCCTTTGCGCCGCTCTGTGGTGGATGGCATTATTTTCCACCTTCACATTGTCCCTGCCCGCACGCATGTATTTTCTTTTTTTCCCTTTGGATGGGCTTCCACAGACTTACGTTTTTCTCTGGTGTTTTGCACAATTTTTAAATTTTTGTTGGTGGAAACTGGAGAATAAGAAATAACAAAAACAGGGAAAAAGGAACCGGGACAGAGGAGGCGGCACCGTGGACCCCCGTGACGCTGTGCGGGAGCTGTGAGCGGCGTCCGTGGCAGTGGGCGGCGTCGGCTGCTGCCTGTTGCGAGTGCCTGGGCTGCGAGGGATGCGAAGCAGAGGCGGCGCTGCTGCGGAGCCGGTGGGGCCGTGGGGAATTGTGG
>NW_903319.1:0-944 GCF_000209065.1 Trypanosoma cruzi | reverse complement strand
CTCTGTCATATCTGTTTGCGTGTTCACACACTGGACACCAAACAACCCTGAACTATCCGCTGCTTGGAGGAATTTCGCGAGCTCTTGCCCACACGGGTGCTGCACTCGGCTGATCGTTTTCGAGCGGCTGCTGCATCACACGTTGTGGTCCAAATTTTTGTTTCCAATTATGAATGGTGGGAGTCAGAGACACTCTCTGTCACTATCTGTTTGCGTGTTCACACACTGGACATCAAACAACCCTGAACTATCCGCTGCTTGGAGGAATTTCGCGAGCTCTTGCCCACACGGGTGCTGCACTCGGCTGATCGTTTTCGAGCGGCTGCTGCATCACACGTTGTGGTCTAAATTTCTGTTTCCAATTATGAATGGTGGGAGTCAGAGACACTCTCTTTCAATATCTGTTTGCGTGTTCATACACTGGACAGCAAACAACCCTGAATTATCCGCTGCTTGGAGGAATTTCGCGACCTGTTGCCCACACGGGTGCTGCACTCGGCTGATCGTTTTCGAGCGGTCGCTGCATCACACGTTGTGGTCTGAATTTTTGTTTCCGATTGTGAATGGTGGGAGTCAGAGACACTCTCTGTCAATATCTGTTTGCGTGTTCACACACTGGACACCAAACAACCCTGAACTATCCGCTGCTTGGAGGAATTTCGCGAGCTCTTGCCCACAAGGGTGCTGCACTCGGCTGATCGTTTTCGAGCGGCTGCTGCATCACACTTTGTGGTCCAAATTTTTGTTTCCGATTGTGAATGGTGGGAGTCAGAGACACTCTCTGTCAATATCTGTTTGCGTGTTCACACACTGGACACCAAACAACCCTGAACTATCCGCTGCTTGGAGGAATTTCGCGAGCTCTTGCCCACACGGGTGCTGCACTCGGCTGATCGTTTTCGAGCGGTCGCTGCATCACACGTTGTGGTCTGAATTTTTGTTTC
>NW_903318.1:0-944 GCF_000209065.1 Trypanosoma cruzi | reverse complement strand
GCAGATTTACGTGGTGGTATGTCTTCAACATTTGTTTGTTGGTCTTTTCCATGCGTCTGTTGATGTCCTTCTCCATTTATTGTATCCTCTTCTTGGAATGGAGTTTCGTGATCTTGCGACTGTACTCCAATTCCTTCATTCTGTTTGGTTACTCCCGCTTCACCATCACCAAGCGTTTCTAGTCCTTCTTCTACTCGGCGTTGCTTTTCAGGTTGCATTACATTTTCATCTACTTTTTCCAGGTTTAAATCATCTTCTTGTGGTGGTCCTCCTCCTCCTTTTGATTTCTTTGGCGATGGTGATGGTGGTGGAATTTCTTCTCCTGATGTTTGTGGTACTTCATCAGAACCAGCTACTTCTTTTGTCAAAAGGACTTCTTTATCTGTTTCATCGGTTTGTTCATTAACATCTGATGCTGTTAAAACTGAGTTGTGTGATCCTCCTTGTACAATTGGTGGTGGTTCCTGAAAACTTTTTCCGTCACTCGCAGAGGCACCAGGTGAAGTTACACCTGCATCATCCTCAGCATGAGCACCGCCAGCACCGCACCACAGCACGCAGAGGGCACACACCAGCAGCACACGGCCAGTCAACATCGCCATCACTCCCGTCACTTGCGTGTAGCCTTCACCACAAACTAACAACACGTCAACGTAGAGCAAAAGCAAAAAAAAAAAAGCACGGCACAGTAAAAAACATCACCAGCGGTACGCGTTTCATGCGAAATGTTGAACCGATTAAAGCGCAAAAACGCACAACGCCATGCAATAATTTAACAGCAATAAAACACACAAAACAAGTGCAAAACAAAAGAGAACAAGCAGCAATAAAGCACAACAGTAAAAATTACAAAAAATGCACCCAAATGGCTCCAGTGCACATGCACCCATCCTCAACAGTGCGTCTACGTAAAAATTTGTATGCATGTCGTGCATACAAGTGTG
>NW_903317.1:0-944 GCF_000209065.1 Trypanosoma cruzi | reverse complement strand
TGTGTTGCTGTGCCTCATCAGTTTTTCGGCAGCTCCAATTCAGACCTCTTGTACACAATAACCTGAGACTCTACCGGAACCGATGTAAGGTTTGCCTCAAGAGAGAGTGATGCCGTTGAACGTTCAAGATGCGCCCCCTTACATGAGTGATCCTCCGTCCTCTCCTGGAAAGACGACTTTTTTGGCCACACGGACTGTGAGACCGCAATAATTGGCGTTGTTGATGCGCTGCCTCGGCCGCTGGTTTTCGACTCCAACTCCTCAATGAGCAATTCAAGAGATCTCGAAGGCAGCATTTCATCCCCTTTTTCTCTGGCAAAGGAGCACGGCGATGACAGTCCCCTCTTATTATCATAATCCTCGGCCATCTGATTGTTGATGTCAGGGGCGGTTGCAGCAGCAAGGGTTTTGCGCGTCCTTTTCGTCGCCCATCCAAATGCGGAGATGGGTGGTACTTCCAAAGAGAATTTTGTCAAGTCAACCCAACTTCCAACTTCCAGCGAGCGACGCAGCCACTCCACATCCACCAGAAAACATTCCTTCCGCCGCAACTTGTGGACCCGACAACTGAGTGCGGCAACCTTGGACGACTGGAGCAGTGCGGATCGCCCTGTCACAAGATGGGTAGTGTTGCGTTGACCACTAGAATCATCGGCCATCCTGCCAAGCACAAAGTCCTCCTGCATCAAAAAAGGCAACCCCCTTTCCTCTAAACAGGAAAGGATGGCCATCCTTTCTTCCCGCGGAACACCTGTAAACGTAATGACTGGCAGCTGAAAAACGGATACTCGATATGATTCCACAGCCACTTGCTTTTGCTGTTTGGCGCATTCCTCCAACCATGCAACCGACACAAACTCTAAATTAGGGCGTTGGGGAAAAACTTCATCCGTCGGCTCCAACACCAACACATGCGTTGTGAGAGGTTTAGCACTGGTACACGC
>NW_903316.1:0-944 GCF_000209065.1 Trypanosoma cruzi | reverse complement strand
GGGGCCTGGTGGATGACCAGCACACGCAGGAGAAGCTTGAGATGCTGCGTGCGGCATGTATCAACGCCAAGGTGAATAAGCAGCAGTCGAAGAAGGAGCCGAATGATGGCACGAACTCTGCCGGTTTTGATGTTGTTATGAAAGGAACACCACTAGCGGAGCACGTTCTTGTGGGATTGGGCGTCTTTGCGTGGGTGATTCCGTTTGTATTTTTTCCCGTTTTTGTCATGATTCTTTCCAACTCGATTGGAAAGTCGCTTGCGGCCACCGTGGATGCAGGGAAGAAGTCACAGAAAGTGAAGGACATGGTGTTTCGTGTGGAGCGTACATCCAACACACGGTTTCACGACATTGCGGGAATGAAGGAGCCAAAGAAAGAGATTACGGAGGTGGTTGATTTTCTGCGACAGCCTGAGCGCTACACGGCGCTGGGCGCGAAGATACCGACAGGTGCTCTCCTGCTTGGCCCACCAGGCACGGGAAAAACCCTCTTGGCCAAGGCGGTGGCAGGGGAGAGCGGGGTGGGTTTTATTCCTGTCTGTGGCTCGGACTTTGTCGAGCTTTATGTTGGCATGGGCGCGCTGCGTGTGCGGCAGCTCTTTGAGACGGCGAAGAAACAGCGCTGTATTGTTTACATTGACGAGATTGACGCCATCGGCCTCAAACGAAGTGGGGCGGGTCACGGCGAGAAGCAGGAGCAGGAGCACACGCTGAATGAGCTCCTTACCCAACTGGACGGCTTCAGTTCGGGAAAACGAGGTGATGTAATGATTCTCGCTTCCAGTAATGTGGCGCAAGAGATGCTGGATCCTGCACTGATCCGTCCTGGCAGGTTTGATCGCATTATTCATGTCGACATGCCTGTCATCTCGGAGAGGATTGATATTTTTCAAGGTGCACCTTAGCGCTCTGCGGCTCTTGAAGGAGACGGGTGATCCCGCGGG
>NW_903315.1:0-944 GCF_000209065.1 Trypanosoma cruzi | reverse complement strand
GCAAATCCAACAACACTATTCCGCCAAATCGTTATCCCACTACTAAACCTAATACTGCAAGTAACTCCTAACACCTTGAAACGATAGTTGTGCTGGTCAGGCAAAAGTATCTCTAACTGCACGCTCAGAAAAAGAATGAGAGGCAGCAACAACAACAGTAACCAAACACAGTGGCACGCAAAAACATCCGGTCATACACAATCCCCGTCACAGTACAGCCACCTAGGCAAAGTCGCGCTGACGCAATCACGCCGGTAACACCATCGCCCTCCCACCACCCACACAACCCCACATAGTCACCGCGCAGAGTGGCGGAATCCAGGAAAAAAGAAACATGACCACTGGCACCGCTCCTTTTACCGAATGGCTCCATCACAGGGCAATCCCGATGCCGTGAACAAAACACAAGAGCCGAGGCAGACCGCGTGGCAGCGATACGACAGCCAGCCATCAAGCGCGTCCGAGAATGAAATGGTGACACAGAAGAGGAGCGGAGGATTCGCCGTTCGCCAGCAGTCAAAGCGTCGTTTCTCGTTCACGCGAGTCGGCATTGCACAGCAAGCAGCGGCACCATGAGCACACGGCATTGCACAAAGAAGGGAACAAAGAAGCACGGTGGCAGCACTTGGTCACGGGGAAAAGGGTCCACACCGATTGTACATTCCGAGTGGCTCACAGACATCCGGATGGTAGTCGCCCAGATGCCGCGCGGCGGGTGTGGCTGCAGTGGACTGAGAGGACGAAGAGAGGGGACAGGGACGCAGTGCGGCCCTCATCCATCTCTGCTAACTGTGACACCGGTGACGTCATCCCGTCAGGTCACCTGCAGCAAAGACCGTCGTCGTCAGCGGCGGTCAGCGCCTTCCCTCTCCCAGTGGGGCGCGACTCCACCGACGCAGTCGCTCGCCCACTCCCCCACCAACACAGCAAGGGAGCAACGGCAA
>NW_903314.1:0-944 GCF_000209065.1 Trypanosoma cruzi | reverse complement strand
TAAAAGCAACAAATCAATCACCCAATCAATCCATAAATAATGGAACGGGAAAATATATCTGCCAGAAGCATCCACGTCATGCCGCATCTGCAAGGGGCTTTGTGCCTTCTCGCCGCGTAACGGCGCTGTTGGGGGCGGAGCTTTTCCACCCCAAAAAAAAGAAACTGCGCTAATTTTTCGTCAAGCGGAGCATCTCCACCTCTCCGGAAGGGCATAATTAATGCTGCAGCTCGCACTGGATGAACGTTCCGGCGTGTTCAGGGCCTCTGAGCGGGTGTCACCGGCCATGGGCTGTTGCAGCTGTGCGGGTGATCGGTACGACGACGCAACGGTGGTGCCTGAGGTGTACAAAAACGACGTCACGTCCTGGGGCTTCTGCGCGTCCTCGTCGCCATCCTCGCCATCGCGCAGCAGTGCCTCCAGCCCACCACGATGCGGCTCGCGCAGCTCCTGCCAGTGGCGGTCCTCCACGTACCACACGACGACGCTGTACACAGTGACCGCAAGCAGCACGGTCGTCAGCAGCAGCACCGTAGCCGCGTACGCCCTCGCACCGCCGTCGCTCGGCGCAAGGTGGTTGGCCGCGCTGACCACGCACAGCGCCGCAAGCAGCACAAAGCTCGTCGTGCGCATCATCGTCAGGAAGGCCGAGCGCATCATGTTCGTGAAGGCAACCACGCCCGCACCCGCAAGCAGCACAGCCGCCATGCAGAAGTACTGGACGTGGCAGCCTCCCACGGGCGGGTGCACAGCCGCAATCAGGTCCACCACGCACAGCACCGACAGCTGGAACACGCACCAGTACACGTGGCTGCCCCTCATGTTCGTCAGCATGCTGCCGTACATCCGCTGCTGCGCCGCGGGGTGCCAATACCCGACGGGGTACAGCAGGCGCTCGTGCAGCGGCTTCCTCGAAAACTGCCAGTACTTCGTGAAGCTCGCGC
>NW_903313.1:0-944 GCF_000209065.1 Trypanosoma cruzi | reverse complement strand
GGGTCATCAGCGCGTGGAAACACTGACAGCTGAGCGCGTACCTCTGTGCGCGACAGGACAACAAGGGAAAAGCACCCGCTCCAGCACGCTCTTGCCCTTCCAGATGTTTGTGTATCGCTCGTCAGCGGGACGGTCAAAGTCGATGTCCAGTTCGCATATTCGCCAGTCCTCATACGTGTTGTCCGGAAGCACACGCCGTACGATGAGCGGTATGACACCCTCGCGAAGCTCCTTTTGGGCGATGATGAGCGGATCCGTCTCGCCCTCCAAGGCCACCAGCACCGGCGCGTTCATGCTGATCTGCAGCGCCCGTGTGCCAAGGATGCGGGCCCGCTCGTATTTTGTCAGCACCGGCGCAGTCACACGGTCCTTGCCGTCGCGTCTTACGGCAGAGCCGCTCGCCGCACGCCCGGACAGGACAACGTCCGCGCCATCGCCCTCGCTCTGTTCGTCATCACTGCGCAGGGTGCTCTCCTCCTGTTCCTCGCCGAAGTTCAGACTCAGCCGGTCGTCATCCCCGTCACGGTCGGACATCTCCCTTCCTTCCCCAGAAGCAACCCACAACAACACCCACAGAGCAAAAAGAGGCAAATATCACACCAGCTACGTGCGCCCGTGCCCCTCGCACGCAGAGCACAGCACAACTGGTGCAGCAGACCGTCACTTCCCCGCACACAGGCACCATACACACGCGCAACAAATCACCGGGACGCACGTGCGCACGCCAAACAGCGGTGGGCAGCGACAACGGCAAACAGAGCAGCGCACTCGCACTAAACCAACCACTGGTTTGTCGTCGCACAAAAAGCAATAACATACGACAAACAATTACAGCGAATGGCTACTCACACAAACCACGCTGATGGTGGCATTCCGGCAAAGGTATTGCCGAGCACACGCAAAGCAAAAATGCTCAGAGGAGAAGAAAACATAAAACTGAATAT
>NW_903312.1:0-944 GCF_000209065.1 Trypanosoma cruzi | reverse complement strand
TGTCCAGTGTGTGAACACGCAAACAGATATTGACAGAGAGTGCTTCTGACTCCCACCATTCACAATCGGAAACAAAAATTCGGACCACAACGTGTGATGCAGCGACCGCTCGAAAACGATCAGCCGAGTGCAGCACCCTTGTGGGCAAGAGCTCGCGAAATTCCTCCAAGCAGCGGATAATTCAGGGTTGTTTGGTGTCCAGTGTGTGAACACGCAAACAGATATTGACAGAGAGTGCCTCTGACTCCCACCATTCCCAATCGGAAACAAAAACTTGGACCACAACGTGTGATGCAGCAGCCGCTCGAAAACGATCAGCCGAGTGCAGCACCCGTGTGGGCAAGAGCTCGCGAAATTCCTCCAAGCAGCGGATAGTTCAGGGTTGTTTGGTGTCCAGTGTGTGAACACGCAAACAGATATTGACAGAGAGTGTCTCTGACTCCCACCATTCACAATCGGAAACAAAAATTCGGACCACAACGTGTGATGCAGCAGCCGCTCGAAAACGATCAGCCGAGTGCAGCACCCGTGTGGGCAAGAGCTCGCGAAATTCCTCCAAGCAGCGGATAATTCAGGGTTGTTTGGTGTCCAGTGTGTGAACACGCAAACAGATATTGACAGAGAGTGCCTCTGACTCCCACCATTCCCAATCGGAAACAAAAACTTGGACCACAACGTGTGATGCAGCAGCCGCTCGAAAACGATCAGCCGAGTGCAGCACCCGTGTGGGCAAGAGCTCGCGAAATTCCTCCAAGCAGCGGATAGTTCAGGGTTGTTTGGTGTCCAGTGTGTGAACACGCAAACAGATATTGACAGAGAGTGTCTCTGACTCCCACCATTCACAATCGGAAACAAAAATTCGGACCACAACGTGTGATGCAGCAGCCGCTCGAAAACGATCAGCCGAGTGCAGCACCCGTGTGGGCAAGAGCTCGCGAAAATCC
>NW_903311.1:0-944 GCF_000209065.1 Trypanosoma cruzi | reverse complement strand
GGGGGTAGAGGAGGTCCCCATTTGTGATCCTCCTACCGCATCAAAACGGCACGGCGGAATATGGACTGGTGGGACTAGTGGCCACCAACACCCCCCAACCATGTCGTCGCCTACATACCAAGCGCTCTACATAAGGACACGGAGTGGGTCATGATCGATGGTATGGTCCAAAGGGTGCAGCGGAAGCCCATCAACACCCACAAGGTAATCCTCTGCCTCTACCGGCGCCTCATGCCGGAGATGGGACCGGAGGAAGATGAGGAGGACGATGAGCAAGAATCGCACGCGCGTCACAGGGAGCAGGACGGCCGCACGCTAGCCTCTGCGCCCAAGGGCTCACGCCTCCCCCAATCACAAAAATGGGAAGAGGCCCCAGACGACTCCAGTATGGTGGACGGGTTTGGTAAGAATGGATATGGGCAACCGCCAGGCAGTGCCACTCATTCCAGTCCGCCAGCCTCGTCGTCACCTTCCACCCAGACGATCACACAGGATCCCTTCCTACCGCCTATCGCCCCACGAAAGCGAGGCAGGCGGGGGGAGGAGCAGGAGGAGGAATCCGAGGGAGAAGGCAACACAGGCGGGGGGATTGTCTGCGAAGAGGACGAGGAGGGACTCTTACAACCGTCAGTTCCCCCAACATCGTCCCAACCCAACCAGCAGGCACCACAAGGCCACTTCCTAGATGAGGAGGAAGAAGAAATAACACTGAGGCGGACACAACCTCAAGCGACACCCCTCAATAATAAGGATGAGACGCCCCCACACCAACAATCATCTCTGCCCCAGGAAGAAGTGGAGATGGAGGAGGAAGGCGTGGGAGGCGACGAGGGGGAATCAGAAACACCGAGACACACTACAGGTCAGGAAGACGGTGGACACCCATTTTCACACGACAAGACACCAGCGTTGCTGGATCCCGTGTGGTGTCTGGCAGGTGGGTG
>NW_903310.1:0-944 GCF_000209065.1 Trypanosoma cruzi | reverse complement strand
AATTTAGACCACAACGTGTGGTGCAGCAGCCGCTCGAAAACGATCCGCCGAGTGCAGCACCCCTGTGGGCAGGATCTCGCGAAATTCCTCCAAGCAGCGGATAGTTCCGGGTTGTTTGGCGTCCAGTGTGTGAACACGCAAACAGACATTGAAAGAGAGTGTCTCTGACCACCACCATTCATAATTCGAAACAAAAATTTAGACCACAGCGTGTGGTGCAGCAGCCGCTCGAAAACGATTATCCGAGTGCAGCACCCCTGTGGGCAGGAGCTTGCGAAATTCCTCCAAGCAGCGGATAGTTCCGGGTTGTTTGGCGTCCAGTGTGTGAACACGCAAACAGACATTGAAAGAGAGTGTCTCTGACCACCACCATTCATAATTCGAAACAAAAATTTAGACCACAACGTGTGGTGCAGCAGCCGCTCGAAAACGATCCGCCGAGTGCAGCACCCCTGTGAGCAGGAGCTCGCGAAATTCCTCCAAGCAGCGGATAGTTCCGGGTTGTTTGGCGTTCAGTGTGTGAACACGCAAACAGACATTGAAAGAGAGTGTCTCTGACCACCACCATTCATAATTCGAAACAAAAATTTAGACCACAACGTGTGGTGCAGCAGCCGCTCGAAAACGATCCGCCGAGTGCAGCACCCCTGTGAGCAGGAGCTCGCGAAATTCCTCCAAGCAGCGGATAGTTCCGGGTTGTTTGGCGTTCAGTGTGTGAACACGCAAACAGACATTGAAAGAGAGTGTCTCTGACCACCACCATTCATAATTCGAAACAAAAATTTAGACCACAACGTGTGGTGCAGCAGCCGCTCGAAAACGATCCGCCGAGTGCAGCACCCCTGTGAGCAGGAGCTCGCGAAATTCCTCCAAGCAGCGGATAGTTCCGGGTTGTTTGGCGTTCAGTTGTGTGAACACGCAAACAGACATGAAAGAGAGTGTCT
>NW_903309.1:0-944 GCF_000209065.1 Trypanosoma cruzi | reverse complement strand
CCGTGCATGTCCGCAGATTGAATCGTGTTTCCCTCCTTTTTAACATGAGAAACAATGGCATCCAACAGCATTGGAATCTGGTTGCTCTTCCCCAGCCGAGTCACAAGACTGATGAGGAATTCATGGAGCATGGTGGTCGTATTTGTTGTGCTCATTGGGGCAAGAGTAGTGGAAGAAGTGCGAATTTCATTTTTATTCTCCTGTGATGACACATCCATCGCCACACGAGCCGCAATGCGCAGGATCGCTGATACATTCTGATCAATAACTTGCGGTGCAATAATCTCGTAAGCGGAGAGACAACACGTAATGGCCGGCTCCATGCGTCGTTGTGCTACTGGAGGCCCACCGCATGTGGTGAGCAGTTGTGGCAATACAACCTTGGCAAAAAGTAGCCCAAGTACTTCGTAGCCAAGGCCTCTGTTGTAGCGAATGTCTTGACCAAAGTGAAACACAGCAGGTATCTCATCCATTGCAACCGTCATAGGACGGATACTAGCCGTCATGTTATTAGAAAATGCTAAGGATGATGAAGGCGCCGCAGTAGTTATGGTGCTCTGAATGAACGTGTACAACTCGCCAATCGTGCGCCACGCCAATGTCTGAAGAGAAAAGCGATCAAACATGGCGGCAACGTTAGAATCACTGGCAGTACCCATAAATCTTTGTAGCGCAAGTGTGACTTCCTCCAGTAGGATAAGTGGCAGGTTCGTGTTACCGTCCTCGGACTGGTGAACATGCAATGCGTTCTCCATGTGATTGCCATCGCTGCGGGCTGCTTCAATGACGGAAAGAAACGCACGGTATGACGTCATGGATGATCTGGACATGGTTGAAATCATACTTGCCCGGCTCGCCAGCGAAAGTGCACTTTGATTCGAGATTAGAGACTTTCGTTCGTCCTCATCATCAACATCATATTCTTCTTCAACAGTACCCTCGTT
>NW_903308.1:0-944 GCF_000209065.1 Trypanosoma cruzi | reverse complement strand
GCGGTGCAGAACCCGTTGTCGCGGTGCACCAGCCAGCTGCCGCCAGTCACAGTCAGCGTGTTTGCCATGAGCATGGCGAAGCCGAGACGGAACTTGCTGGACACAATCTGCAGCACGCTGCCGCCGTCCACCACAACGTCCTCAAACACACACGCACTTTCGTAGTATTCAATGCTCGGCGCACTCCACGAGCCGTTCTGTATAGAGAACACAGAGCCACCGCTCACACGCAGGTACGACGCAATAGAGTACATCACGTGCGCCCGCGACACGACAGCGCAGTTGTCCATGTAGAAGACGCTGGACAGTTTCGCGCCGAGGCCGCGCTCTACGAGGATCGCAGCGCACAAACCCCCACCGCACGCTAGCGTCGACCGCGTCATGACAAAAAGTGTCGACAGAAGCCGGACGCCGTCCAGGACAAGCGCGGGGCCGTGCCGGGATCCCGCATGGCCACGGGTCGTCGGCACGTACTGCGACCCGCCAACCGTCGCACGCAGCGTTGAGTTCGCCAGCAGCACACTCGAGTGCAGCGGCATCGCGCCATGCAGAACCATCGTGCCCTCCAGCGACGTCACATTCGTCATGTCGACGAGGGCCCGGGGCATCAGGCGCGCCGTGCTCTCACTGAGGCCGCCAATCCGCAGCTGCGCGCCACCCGCAAGCACGCAGTGGCGCAGCGTCACGTTCAGCGCGTCAGCGAACGTGTCCATCGAGCGCAGGTCCACCGTCACGGTGATCGGCCCGCTGAACACCACCGAGTCGAAGCACGCCGTCGCACGCCAGCCACCAACCGCCACGGACTCCGTCAGCGTCACGCCACTCACGCAGCCCTGCGCACCGCCACCACCGCCACCGGACCTCGCAGGCGGCACGTCGAACGGCAGGCACGCCTCGCCCACGCCGCCGGCACGGCAGCTGCACACGCAGTCGGAGAACGACGC
>NW_903307.1:0-943 GCF_000209065.1 Trypanosoma cruzi | reverse complement strand
GACAGCCGCAACCTCAACAGAAGCAGGAAACAACAAACAGAAGTGTGGGGGGCGGTAGTAGTCAGAATAGTATCAACAGCAGCAATAGTGCTACTTGCAAGTGGGTTGCTACTGCTGCTTGCAGTCGTTCTCTTTCGGATGGGAGTTTTGTAACGGTTAGTTCTTCCCATTCCACGGAACGCATTGCGAGTGCACCTGACCTGACCACCCCTAATATCTCTTCTGCCCCGCAGAGAGAATGGATTTGTTCAGGGAGGGCCATTGCCAATGGCGAAACGCTAAAGAGTGGCTCGGAGGAGGTGGCGACATCAAGCCAAGGGGCGAGTCTCAGCCGTCCACGCAACACACACAGCACAAGTGATAGGAGCGGCCTGGCCACAACGCAAATTGGAAATTTTATAGGCTTCTCACCGCTTATTCTTTGCCCTAATGACGCCAATGACAATGCGGAAGAGAATGAGGTTGATGAGAGGGAGGCAGATTGCGTTGTACAGCTGCGCTTTGACGATAGTCTTCTGTCCCTTTCGCAGCTCACAGCCGCGTCGGCAAGCACGGTTGATGCGGCAGAGAATTTATAGTTGAGAAGGGGGATTTCCTCTCCTCTTTTTTTCTCCGAGTAGCCGATGCTTTTTTCTCTCTTTATGTGTGTGTTTACCCGTCAATGTCCCCCCTCCCCCCTTTTTTTTCTTTTTGCACTGCTAGATGTGGCGTGTCTCTTTCCTTTGAGCATCATGTTTTGCGGCGACACTTGCCCTTTTCTTCTTACTTTTTATTTTATTTTCATGGGTCCTCCAATTTAACACGGCGGCTCCTAATTATTTTTGTTTATGCACTTTTTTGCGGAGGCAACCACCGTAAAAACAACAACAACAGCACATGTACACATACATGCGTTTCCCTTCTGTTTCTCTCTTTGCTTCATTGTATGAGTTTATTTGGATTG
>NW_903306.1:0-943 GCF_000209065.1 Trypanosoma cruzi | reverse complement strand
TCTGGACGCAGAGGCGAGTGGCCGACTGCGCCCCAATCAAACAATTATTGAGGCGACAAGTGGGAACACGGGCATCGGGCTCAGTCTGGTGGCTGCGGTGAAGAAATACCCCATGATCATCACCATGCCCAAAAAGATGTCACATGAGAAGGAGGTGACCCTCCAGGCCCTGGGAGCAGAGGTGATTCGAACGGAGACCGCATTGCCATGGGACCACCCGGATAGTCTCATTGGCATGGCTCGGCGTCTGGAGAAGGAGAAGGGCTACGTGTTGCTGGACCAGTACCGGAACCCGAGCAATCCGAAGGCGCACTACGAAGGCACGGCTCAGGAGATTTACGATCAGTGCGGTGGAAAGGTTGACATGGCGGTGTTCCCCACTGGGACGGGCGGCACAATGGCCGGAGTGGCAAAACGATTAAAGGAATTGCTGCCCAACATTGTCATTGTCGGCGTCGATCCGTACGGGAGCATTTTGGCCGATCCCTCGGTACCGCCGGATCCGAAGCCGTACCTCGTTGAGGGCATCGGGTACGATTTTGTGCCAGATGTCTGCGAACGGAAGTACGTTGATCGGTGGGTGAAGTCCGCTGACAAGGAAAGCTTTGCGCTGGCGTCGGAGGTTCACCGCGAAGAGGCGCTCCTCGTCGGAGGGAGCAGTGGTGCCGCCATGTGGGGTGTGCTGCAGGCAGCGAAAGATCTTCGTCCTGACCAGCGGTGCGTTGTGGTATTCCCGGATGGCATCCGCAACTACATGACAAAGTTCCCGGACAAGAATTGGCTGGTGGAGAACGGCCTGGAGGAGGGCGAAGTGACACGCCCAACCTACGGGTCGCTGGAGGCGCAGCTGGAAGAGGCAAAGAAAAAACTGTCGGAGTATGAGGCGAAATGCGGCGGCAGCGTGGAGGAGGGTAAACGTTGCTGTGAAAAAGCAAAGTAATAT
>NW_903305.1:0-943 GCF_000209065.1 Trypanosoma cruzi | reverse complement strand
TGGTCTAAATTTTTGTTTCGAATTATGAATGGTGGTGGTCAGAGGCACTCTCTTTCAATGTCTGTTTGCGTGTTCACACACTGGACGCCAAACAACCCTGAACTATCCGCTGCTTGGAGGAATGTCGCGAGATCTTGCCCACAAGGGTGCTGCAGTCGGATAATCGTTTTCGAGCGGCTGCTGCACCACACGCTGTGGTCTAAATTTTTGTTTCGAATTATGAATGGTGGTGGTCAGAGGCACTCTCTTTCAATGTCTGTTTGCGTGTTCACACACTGGACGCCAAACAACCCTGAACTATCCGCTGCTTGGAGGAATGTCGCGAGATCTTGCCCACAAGGGTGCTGCAGTCGGATAATCGTTTTCGAGCGGCTGCTGCACCACACGCTGTGGTCTATGTTTTTGTTTCGAATTATGAATGGTGGTGGTCAGAGGCACTCTCTTTCAATGTCTGTTTGCGTGTTCACACACTGGACGCCAAACAACCCTGAACTATCCGCTGCTTGGAGGAATGTCGCGAGATCTTGCCCACAAGGGTGCTGCAGTCGGATAATCGTTTTCGAGTGGCTGCTGCACCACACGCTGTGGTCTAAATTTTTGTTTCGAATTATGAATGGTGGTGGTCAGAGGCACTCTCTTTCAATGTCTGTTTGCGTGTTCACACACTGGACGCCAAACAACCCTGAACTATCCGCTGCTTGGAGGAATGTCGCGAGATCTTGCCCACAAGGGTGCTGCAGTCGGATAATCGTTTTCGAGCGGCTGCTGCACCACACGCTGTGGTCTAAATTTTTGTTTCGAATTATGAATGGTGGTGGTCAGAGGCACTCTCTTTCAATGTCTGTTTGCGTGTTCACACACTGGACGCCAAACAACCCTGAAATATCCGCTGCTTGGAGGAATGTCGCGAGATCTTGCCCACAAGGGTGCTGCAGTCGGATAA
>NW_903304.1:0-943 GCF_000209065.1 Trypanosoma cruzi | reverse complement strand
TCACACAAGATTGTGCGGCAGTTAGCCTCTCTCCAACCAGCCGCCTCAATACATCTAAAAGAGCACACAAGAAAACCACAAATAGCCATGGGAAAAAAAGAGAGAAAAACAATAAAAGATCCCACGGCATTAGTACGGAGGAGGAACGACACGCTTTTCGCACAATTAGTCGTAAAGTCGGCCAGAGCAAAAGAGATCCAGGCCCGAGCAAACTCGGACACCACAGGCGGTTATTGTGCTCCTTTCAGGCTTTTCAGCCGGCTCCTGTTCCACCCGAAGGAAGAGGGCTGGCGGAATGTGATCCTCGCCGCAAAGAGCTGCTGCATCGGGGGCCAACAAAACAAATCCTCCATATTGCGAATGTCAGGTGGGCCACCCCACCGCATTTCCACGTCATTATCGCTTGGCTGCGCACGTGCATCTCTTCACGTACCCCGTCGTTCCTCAAGAAGCCTTTCCGCAGGAGTCCTCAAATGCAGTAGACGCTTGAGAGCAACAAGCCAGGCCTCGCAGTCGCTGTCAGTCTCACAAACTACCTCCAGTGATTTCCCACCGCGAAGCAAAAGTGCGAATGCGCGGCGGTTGTCTGTTCCAAGGCTGGACGGAGTGATGTTTTGCGTGGGATCATGGCGGTGCGTCCCATTGTCAAAAACTGCCTCCTGGCGTGTTTTTGCCAGCTGTGCCTCGCCGCTGTAGTTCACAAATGAGGCTGTGGACAGGCCGATGAGAACTTTTTCGATGTCACGTATCCACATGGTGACTGGAGGCCGTTTGCGATTTAACGGGAATCCCTGATGGTCCAGATCAAAGGAATGAATACGTTTGCAGTCCTCCGAGAGAAAATATAGGCGTCTGCAAGCATTGCCCTTGCTTGGTATCGTTGCCACGCGGACGCCGTTGCGTAAGTAATTCAGCGCCTGATCCACAACAGAACTGAGGTGGC
>NW_903303.1:0-943 GCF_000209065.1 Trypanosoma cruzi | reverse complement strand
CAGATGATTGCGCGCATCGAGTTTGTCCACAGCAAGAGCGTCATCCACCGTGACATGAAGCCGGACAATTTCTTGATGGGCACCGGGAAGAAGGGGCACCACGTCTACGTCGTTGATTTTGGTCTCGCCAAGAAGTACCGCGACCCCCGCACGCACCAGCACATCCCGTACAAGGAGGGGAAAAGCCTGACGGGAACGGCACGGTACTGCTCGATCAACACGCATCTTGGCATTGAGCAGAGCCGTCGCGACGACCTGGAGGGCATCGGCTACATCCTGATGTATTTCTTGCGTGGCTCACTGCCGTGGCAGGGCCTGAAAGCGCACACGAAGCAGGAAAAGTACTCTCGCATATCCGAGCGCAAGCAGACAACGCCCGTGGAGACGCTGTGCAAGAGCTTTCCCGCGGAGTTTGCCGCGTACCTCAACTACACCCGAGGCCTGCGCTTCGAGGACAAGCCGGACTACAGCTACCTGAAACGGCTCTTCCGAGAGCTCTTCATTAGGGAGGGGTACCACGTGGACTACGTGTTTGACTGGACGCTGAAGCGCATCCACGAGAACCTGAAGGCGGAGGGGTCCGGCCAGCAGGAACAAAAACAGCAGCAGCAGCAACAACGAGAGCGGGGGGATGTAGAGCAGGCGTAGCCCACCTGCACAGTCCGGGACCCTTGTTCCGCGCACTGTTTGTACGACGTCTTTGGACGTCCCACACGCTCCATTGTTGAAAATATCACTAATTTTAGGAAATGAACATTCTTCTCTTGCTTTGAGCACGAGGAGGTGCGTGCACGGTGATGTGTGGTGGCAGGTTAGGTGAATAGAAAACACCCGCTGTCTCCCTTTTTGCCCTGTGTGCCTTACTCGGCGCTCTCTCCGTCGTGCTTTTGAGGCCCTCTCCGTACGCGTTACTGTTCCCATGCTACGGTTTATTGATGTTTGC
>NW_903302.1:0-943 GCF_000209065.1 Trypanosoma cruzi | reverse complement strand
TTTGTCGAATCTCTATGGAGGGGAGGGAGAGTCCTTCTCTCCTGTAGGTGTGGAGGCCGTAGAGCAGGAGCTGTTGGATGATGCCTTTTTGTATTTCCCTCCCGTACATCACGCGGAAGAACATGCAGGAACACTGCCAGCCGGAGAAAGATATGTTCCCGGCCAGCAGATCATCCCGCCGGGAAGCACACGTTATCGCGTAGACGTGCAGTATCAAGGAAGCGACTTTGATGGATGGTGGAAAAGTACATCGCGTCAATTATATCGACGGGAAACGTTACCAGATGGAACTGTACGTCGTGTACCTCTAACGCCAGATACCACGGATCAGGAAGGCTCCTCCGCTAAGAAGACGATGAGTAGTCGGTACCATGCTCGAACAGTGCTGGAGGAAGCCCTGGCAGTGGCGCTAGATGTTCATACTGTCAAGGTAGTTGCTGGTGTTATACCGGAAGTTGGGGTATCCGTTCGGCGTTTGTGTTGTCACTTCGATGTGCCCAGTCATATCGAATTGCAGCCGCGTACCATTATCCAGCGAGCCACGATGTGGTTGGAGAAAAGGCAACAACCTCTTGCTGTCCTTAGTTGTCAACGGTGCAAAAATCAGGATTTTCATGCACGTCATAGTGGTCTGAGACGCGTTTATGTGTATCGCATTCTTAATCGCGTTGCACCACCGCTTTTTGATGCCGGGCTGCAGTGGCATGTAGACCGTCACTTGGATGTTCCTCGCATGCAACGTTTCGCCAAAGCCTTGGAAGGAACGAAAGATTTTGGCTACTTTGCCGATCCCAAGATGGCCAATGCACTTCGGCGAGCAGCGCTCAGCCCATGTGGCCTGTCGACAGGAGCCGCTTTAGACGAACATCAACAACCGACTGTCACCGGGGAGTCACCGCGGGATACGCATGGGAAGGCGCCAAAGGTGATTATAGAAAAAGGG
>NW_903301.1:0-943 GCF_000209065.1 Trypanosoma cruzi | reverse complement strand
CGCGAGCTGAAGCGAACCAGCGAGGAACTGGCCGCTCTCCGGGAGCAGAGCGGGGCGGACACCGTGAATCTGCGTGCGCAGCTGGACGAGGCCTTGCAGCAGCGCGAGGAGGTGCGTCGCGAGCTGAAGCGAACCAGCGAGGAACTGGCCGCCCTCCGGGAGCAGAGCGGGGCGGACACCGTGAATCTGCGTGCGCAGCTGGACGAGGCCTTGCAGCAGCGCGAGGAGGTGCGTCGCGAGCTGAAGCGAACCAGCGAGGAACTGGCCGCTCTCCGGGAGCAGAGCGGGGCGGACACCGTGAATCTGCGTGCGCAGCTGGACGAGGCCTTGCAGCAGCGCGAGGAGGTGCATCGCGAGCTGAAGCGAACCAGCGAGGAACTGGCCGCTCTCCGGGAGCAGAGCGGGGCGGACACCGTGAATCTGCGTGCGCAGCTGGACGAGGCCTTGCAGCAGCGCGAGGAGGTGCATCGCGAGCTGAAGCGAACCAGCGAGGAACTGGCCGCTCTCCGGGAGCAGAGCGGGGCGGACACCGTGAATCTGCGTGCGCAGCTGGACGAGGCCTTGCAGCAGCGCGAGGAGGCACGGCAGTCGTTTAGAAATATTCAAATTAGGTTGAATGAAATTGAAAGGGAATGTGAGGTTGCTGTGAAAGAAAAGGAGAGCGGTATTCGTTTGGTGGAGGAGAAGCTAGTGCTATGGAAGGAGAAGGTAGTCGCGGCGAAGGCTAGGGATGACGCAAGAATTGGAAGTTTAGAAATTACCGTTAGCTCACTTCGTGACAATTTGAGTAAGCTTGTAAACTTTTTGGTGAACTTTTTGAATGTTTTGGGCGAGACGGTGGCGTTTGATGTGTATGAGCACGGCGACGACGATTTAGATTTGTCTTTGTTGTTCTCGATGTGTGGATAACTTTCAGCGGCGGCTGGAACAAACCATGAAAGCA
>NW_903300.1:0-943 GCF_000209065.1 Trypanosoma cruzi | reverse complement strand
TGACTCCCACCATTCACAATCGGAAACAAAAATTTGGACCACAACGTGTGATGCAGCAGCCGCTCGAAAACGATCAGCCGAGTGCAGCACCCGTGTGGGCAAGAGCTCGCGAAATTCCTCCAAGCAGCGGATAGTTCAGGGTTGTTTGGTGTCCAGTGTGTGAACACGCAAACAGATATTGACAGAGAGTGCCTCTGACTCCCACCATTCACAATCGGAAACAAAAATTTGGACCACAACGTGTGATGCAGCAGCCGCTCGAAAACGATCAGCCGAGTGCAGCACCCGTATGGGCAAGAGCTCGCGAAATTCCTCCAAGCAGCGGATAGTTCAGGGTTGTTTGGTGTCCAGTGTGTGAACACGCAAACAGATATTGACAGAGAGTGCCTCTGACTCCCACCATTCACAATCGGAAACAAAAATTTGGACCACAACGTGTGATGCAGCAGCCGCTCGAAAACGATCAGCCGAGTGCAGCACCCTTGTGGACAAGAGCTCGCGAAATTCCTCCAAGCAGCGGATAGTTCAGGGTTGTTTGGTGTCCAGTGTGTGAACACGCAAACAGATAGTGACAGAGAGTGCCTCTGACTCCCACCATTCACAATCGGAAACAAAAATTTGGACCACAACGTGTGATGCAGCAGCCGCTCGAAAACGATCAGCCGAGTGCACCACCCGTGTGGACAAGAGCTCGCGAAATTCCTCCAAGCAGCGGATAGTTCAGGGTTGTTTGGTGTCCAGTGTGTGAACACGCAAACAGATAGTGACAGAGAGTGCCTCTGACTCCCACCATTCACAATCGGAAACAAAAATTTGGACCACAACGTGTGATGCAGCAGCCGCTCGAAAACGATCAGCCGAGTGCACCACCCGTGTGGGCAAGAGCTCGCGAAATTCCTCCAAGCAGCGGATAGTTCAGGGTTGTTTGGTGTCCAGTGTGTGA
>NW_903299.1:0-943 GCF_000209065.1 Trypanosoma cruzi | reverse complement strand
GGGGCGGGGATCTTTGTTTTCTATGATTGCCTCTTTTTTTTTGTCTGTTCCAGGTTGGTTTTGAGGACGCTTGATGTGCCTGCTGGGTGATCGCCGGCTTTTTTATTGGTGATTGCGTATTTTTGGCTTACCGGTGTGCCGCTCAGCGCCATTTTGTTTTACTTCTTTTCTGCTTATTGGGGCGTGTTGTTATTCGTCACGCGTCAGCACACACCGAGCAACATGTCAAAAAAAAAAAAATGCAGGTTTTTTCCCCCTCGCGAGGGCCTCGGCAGCCACAATCCTGTGCGTGCGTGCATTCTCAGCGTTTTAAGCACGGCATGTGTGTGCATGTGTGTGTGTGTTTGTCAGCGCCTATACTTGCAGAGCAGCTGTGCGCCACAAGAGAGTCTGAAGAAAGCAACGGCAGAGAGAGGCAGATAGCACACACGCAAATTACTCATATCATCACACACACACACACGCAGCCGCGGAATGGGTGCACTCAACCACAAAATCAAAAAGAAAAACAAAACAAAAAGCCGAAGCGTGGGACTACCAGCGCACACACACTCTCATTGCTCCCGTAAAGCAAAACACACACACAGGGAGAGAGAGAGAGGTCGCCCACTCAATGCAATGAAAACAAAACAGAAACAGTTACGGTGCTCCGCCCATGCAGCCAGGCAGGACGGCAGCGGTGCGTGTCGTGCAAAAGAGAGCACCAACGGGCCTGCATGGGTGTGCATGCATATATACAATGGGCACATTATTGTGTGTGCTTCGTGGGGTGAGGCAACGACGAGAGTCCATGCAAGGGGACACACACACAGAGAGAGAAGGAAGTGTGTGTATGCGGGCGGTGCATGGCTCTCTCACACTCACTCTCACGCGGCCACCACCGCAGCCGCAGCCGCACAAACCACGAAACAGATGGAATCAGTGCGATTGCAGAACTCGCACA
>NW_903298.1:0-943 GCF_000209065.1 Trypanosoma cruzi | reverse complement strand
GGTGAGGGGACGACGAGAGTCCATGCAAGGGGACACACACACAGAGAGAGAAGGAAGTGTGTGTATGCGGGCGGTGCATGCTCTCTCACACTCACTCTCACGCGGCCACCACCGCAGCCGCAGCCGCACAAACCACGAAACAGATGGAATCAGTGCGATTGCAGAACTCGCACACCGTCCTGCAAACCAGAAGTTTAAAAAGCAATATGAAACAAGAATTCAAAAAAAAAAAAATGGAAAAAACTTAGGCTTCTGCGGGAATCGAACCCGCGTCCCCGGATGACATTGTGAGCGTGTTTGCCACTGAGCTAAAAAAATGCGGTCGCGCGACTCCTTTTCACGTAAAGTATTAATGTCGATCTTCGAACAATCGAGCACATTTGCGTTGTCCCCTGGAAAACGAAAAAGACGTGTTTAGGATGCGCAGCCGCAGCGTGGTTACTACTGTAAGTCGTCATATATCTAACGCCCGAGGCCACCGCTGCAGCTTGGATAATTCGACACGTCGTGCCGTATCTAACGTCCGGGGCAGCCGCTGCAACTTGGATAATTCGACACGTCGTGCTGTATCTAACGTCCGGGGCAGCCGCTGCAACTTGGATAATTCGACACGTCGTGCTGTATCTAGCGTCCGGGGCCACCGCCCTACCATTTTTTATTTCTTGCGGCGGCCAACCCCGGCAGTAAGGACAAAAAAAAGAATCGCGTTTTCTTTAATGTTTTTCCTGTTTGGGGGCGGGGATCTTTGTTTTCTATGATTGCCTCTTTTTTTTTGTCTGTTCCAGGTTGGTTTTGAGGACGCTTGATGTGCCTGCTGGGTGATCGCCGGCTTTTTTATTGGTGATTGCGTATTTTTGGCTTACCGGTGTGCCGCTCAGCGCCATTTTGTTTTACTTCTTTTCTGCTTATTGGGGCGTGTTGTTATTCGTCACGCGTCAGCACA
>NW_903297.1:0-943 GCF_000209065.1 Trypanosoma cruzi | reverse complement strand
CTCTCTCTCCCTCTGTGTGTGTGTTTTGCTTACCGGGAGCAATGAGAGTGTGTGTGCGCTGGTAGTCCCACGCTTCGGCTTTTTGTTTTGTTTTTCTTTTTGATTTTGTGGGTGGAGTGCACCCATTCCGCGGCTGCGTGTGTGTGTGTGTGATGATATGAGTAATTTGCGTGTGTGCTATCTGCCTCTCTCTGCCGTTGCTTTCTTCAGACTCTCTTGTGGCGCACAGCTGCTCCGCAAGTATAGGCGCTGCCAAACACACAAGCACATGCACACACACATGCCGTGTTTAAAACGCTGAGAATGCACGCACGCACAGGATTGTGGCTGCGGAGGCCCTCGCGAGGGGGGAAAAAGCCTGCATTTTGTTTTTTTTTGACATGTTGCTCGGTGTGTGCTGACGCGTGACGAATAACAACACGCCCCAATAAGCAGAAAAGAAGTAAGACAAAATGGCGCTGAGCGGCACACCGGTAAGCCAAAAATACGCAATCACCAATAAAAAAGCCGGCGATCACCCAGCAGGCACATCAAGCCTCCTAACAGCCAACCTGGAACAGACAAAAAAAAAGAGACAATCATAGAAAACAAAGATCCCCGCCCCCAAACAGGAAAAACATTAAAGAAAACGCGATTCTTTTTTTTGTCCTTACTGCCGGGGTTGGCCGCTGCAAGAAATAAAAAATGGTAGGGCGGTGGCCCCGGACGTTGGATACAGGACGACGTGTCGAATTATCCAAGTTTGCAGCGGCTGCCCCGGACGTTAGATACAGGACGACGTGTCGAATTATCCAAGTTGCAGCGGCTGCCCCGTACGAGAGATATATGACGACTTATCGTAGTAACCACGCTGCGGCTGCGGCCCCGTACGAGAGATATATGACGAACTTATCGTAGTAACCACGCTGCGGCGGCGCACCCTAAACATGTCGTTTTCGTTTTC
>NW_903296.1:0-943 GCF_000209065.1 Trypanosoma cruzi | reverse complement strand
TATACCGCTCTCCCGCAAAAGAGCTTGCCCCGTGGCTCCTGTTGCCACCATTGCCGCCATTGCTCAACGGCAAGAGTTTGAAGGCATCCATGAAGCCCTCCATCGGGTCCGCATGCAGACTCTTTACACACTTTTTTCACCTGTTCCGTACTACGCGGCTTTTCAAGAATACTGTGCCGAATTAATCATCCAATTGGGCAATCTATTGGCTCCGCCGAAGGTGTTGCGTGTGGCAGTGCGCTCGATCTTTTGCCCACCCTCGTTCCGCCACTTCTACGATATACTGAAGGGGCGACGGATTCCGATGGAAACCGCGTGCCGTAAGTTTTGGTGGGGTTCGCTTGAAGATGCACTTGATGCAGAATCCAAAAAGGTGACATGTTCTTCTTTTTTTCAGTCTGCCGTTAGCAAATGGGAGCGAGCACGCGGCGATCTTGACACAATGAAGGAATTCTTTATGTGTAAGGCCGCTAGTTTGCGTAACTACCACGTTTCCACATGGATTGAGAGCTGCAGTAAGGTGGAGACTCTCGCTGGACTTTTGGATATTCTCGTGCAGGAGATAAACGTCTACGGACCCCCTCTTCTTTCCCCCGAAGCGGCAACCGCGTTGCTCACGGCAGTTCTCATCCTGCATTCCACAGAAGGCGGGGAAAACAAGGTGTCCGCAAGTACAGACACCCTGCGTTCACTTGGAGTTGTGTACTTTGTGGTGCCCGCCGATCGAGCATTTTCTGCTGCGCCGTATTTTAAGGGAATTTACCATGAACGCTACATCAGCTCAACTTCTCTCGATTGGACTGTGGGGTGGGACGGTGCCGAGGCGCTTCTGGTGGGCCGTTCTATTCGCCGCATAACGAAGTACCCCACGACAACGAAGGAGGCGTTCTTTCGTGTTGAGCACCGGCAACGGGGAAGTCATGATGAAAATTATTTTCCCAAG
>NW_903295.1:0-943 GCF_000209065.1 Trypanosoma cruzi | reverse complement strand
CGTTAGATACGAGACGACGTGTCGAATTATCCAAGTTGCAGCGGCTGCCCCGGACGTTAGATACAGCACGACGTGTCGAATTATCCAAGTTGCAGCGGCTGCCCCGGACGTTAGATATATGACGACTTACAGTAGTAACCACGCTGCGGCTGCGCATCCTAAACACGTCTTTTTCGTTTTCCAGGGGACAACGCAAATGTGCTCGATTGTTCGAAGATCGACATTAATACTTTACGTGAAAAGGAGTCGCGCGACCGCATTTTTTTAGCTCAGTCGCAAACACGCTCACAATGTCATCCGGGGACGCGGGTTCGATTCCCGCAGAAGCCTAAGTTTTTTCCATTTTTTTTTTTTTGAATTCTTGTTTCATATTGCTTTTTAAACTTCTGGTTTGCAGGACGGTGTGCGAGTTCTGCAATCGCACTGATTCCATCTGTTTCGTGGTTTGTGCGGCTGCGGCTGCGGTGGTGGCCGCGTGAGAGTGAGTGTGAGAGAGCCATGCACCGCCCGCATACACACACTTCCTTCTCTCTCTGTGTGTGTGTCCCCTTGCATGGACTCTCGTCGTCGCCTCACCCCACGAAGCACACACAATAATGTGCCCATTGTATATATGCATGCACACCCATGCAGGCCCGTTGGTGCTCTCTTTTGCACGACACGCACCGCTGCCGTCCTGCCTGGCTGCATGGGCGGAGCACCGTAACTGTTTCTGTTTTGTTTTCATTGCATTGAGTGGGCGACCTCTCTCTCTCTCCCTGTGTGTGTGTTTTGCTTTACGGGAGCAATGAGAGTGTGTGTGCGCTGGTAGTCCCACGCTTCGGCTTTTTGTTTTGTTTTTCTTTTTGATTTTGTGGTTGAGTGCACCCATTCCGCGGCTGCGTGTGTGTGTGTGTGATGATATGAGTAATTTGCGTGTGTGCTTATCTGCCTCTCTCTGCCG
>NW_903294.1:0-943 GCF_000209065.1 Trypanosoma cruzi | reverse complement strand
AACAGACATTGACAGAGAGTGGCTCTGGCCACCACCATTCATAATGCGAAACAGAAATTTAGACCACAGCGTGTGGTGCAGCGGCCGCTCGAAAACGATCCGGCGAGTGCAGCACCCCTGTGGGCAAGAGCTCGCGAAATTCCTCCAAGCAGCGGATAGTTCAGGGTTGTTTGGTATCCAGTGTGTGAACACGCAAACAGACATTGACAGAGAGTGTCTCTGACCACCACCATTCATAATTCGAAACAAAAATTTAGACCACAACGTGCGGTGCAGCAGCCGCTCGAAAACGATCCGCCGACTGCAGCACCCCTGTGGGCAAGATCTCGCGAAATTCCTCCAAGCAGCGGATAGTTCAGGGTTGTTTGGTGTCCAGTGTGTGAACACGCAAACAGACATTGACAGAGAGTGTCTCTGGCCACCACCATTCATAATTCGAAACAGAAATTTAGACCACAGCGTGCGGTGCAGCAGCCGCTCGAAAACGATCCGCCGAGTGCAGCACCCCTGTGGGCAAGATCTCGCGAAATTCCTCCAAGCAGCGGATAGTTCCGGGTTGTTTGGTGTCCAGTGTGTGAACACGCAAACAGACATTGAAAGAGAGTGCCTCTGACCACCACCATTCATAATTCGAAACAAAAATTTAGACCACAGCGTGTGGTGCAGCGGCCGCTCGAAAACGATCCGCCGACTGCAGCACCCCTGTGGGCAAGATCTCGCGAAATTCCTCCAAGCAGCGGATAGTTCAGGGTTGTTTGGCGTCCAGTGTGTGAACACGCAAACAGACATTGAAAGAGAGTGTCTCTGGCCACCACCATTCATAATTCGAAACAGAAATTTAGACCACAGCGTGCGGTGCAGCAGCCGCTCGAAAACGATCCGCCGACTGCAGCACCCCTGTGGGCAAGATCTCGCGAAATCCTCCAAGCAGCGGATAGTTCAG
>NW_903293.1:0-943 GCF_000209065.1 Trypanosoma cruzi | reverse complement strand
CGCTGCTTGGAGGAACTTCGCGAGATCTTGCCCACAGTGGTGCTGCACTCGGCGGATCGTTTTCGAGCGGCTGCTGCACCACACGTTGTGGTCTAAATTTTTGTTGCGAATTATGAATGGTGGTGGTCAGAGACACTCTCTTTCAATGTCTGTTTGCGTGTTCACACTCCGGACACCAAACAACCCTGAACTATCCGCTGCTTGGAGGAACTTCGCGAGATCTTGCCCACAGTGGTGCTGCAGTCGGCGGATCGTTTTCGAGCGGCTGCTGCACCACATGCTGTGGTCTAAATTTTTGTTGCGAATTATGAATGGTGGTGGTCAGAGACACTCTCTTTCAATGTCTGTTTGCGTGTTCACACTCCGGACACCAAACAACCCTGAATTATCCGCTGCTTGGAGGAACTTCGCGAGATCTTGCCCACAGTGGTGCTGCACTCGGCGGATCGTTTTCGAGCGGCTGCTGCACCACACGTTGTGGTCTAAATTTTTGTTGCGAATTATGAATGGTGGTGGTCAGAGACACTCTCTTTCAATGTCTGTTTGCGTGTTCACACTCCGGACACCAAACAACCCTGAATTATCCGCTGCTTGGAGGAACTTCGCGAGATCTTGCCCACAGTGGTGCTGCACTCGGCGGATCGTTTTCGAGCGGCTGCTGCACCACATGCTGTGGTCTAAATTTTTGTTGCGAATTATGAATGGTGGTGGTCAGAGACACTCTCTTTCAATGTCTGTTTGCGTGTTCACACACTGGACACCAAACAACCCTGAACTATCCGCTGCTTGGAGGAACTTCGCGAGATCTTGCCCACAGGGGTGCTGCACTCGGCGGATCGTTTTCGAGCGGCTGCTGCACCACATGCCGTGGTCTAAATTTTTGTTTCGAATTATGGATGGTGGGAGTCTGAGACACTCTCTTTCAATGTCTGTTTGCGTGTCA
>NW_903292.1:0-943 GCF_000209065.1 Trypanosoma cruzi | reverse complement strand
AGCAGCCGCTCGAAAACGATTATCCGACTGCAGCACCCTTGTGGGCAAGATCTCGCGACATTCCTCCAAGCAGCGGATAGTTCAGGGTTGTTTGGCGTCCAGTGTGTGAACACGCAAACAGACATTGAAAGAGAGTGCCTCTGACCACCACCATTCATAATTCGAAACAAAAATTTAGACCACAGCGTGTGGTGCAGCAGCCGCTCGAAAACGATTATCCGACTGCAGCACCCTTGTGGGCAAGATCTCGCGACATTCCTCCAAGCAGCGGATAGTTCAGGGTTGTTTGGCGTCCAGTGTGTGAACACTCAAACAGACATTGAAAGAGAGTGCCTCTGACCACCACCATTCATAATTCGAAACAAAAATTTAGACCACAGCGTGTGGTGCAGCAGCCGCTCGAAAACGATTATCCGACTGCAGCACCCCTGTGGGCAAGAGCTCGCGAAATTCCTCCAAGCAGCGGATAGTTCCGGGTTGTTTGGCGTCCAGTGTGTGAACACGCAAACAGACATTGAAAGAGAGTGCCTCTGACCACCACCATTCATAATTCGAAACAAAAATTTAGACCACAGCGTGTGGTGCAGCAGCCGCTCGAAAACGATTATCCGACTGCAGCACCCTTGTGGGCAAGATCTCGCGACATTCCTCCAAGCAGCGGATAGTTCAGGGTTGTTTGGCGTCCAGTGTGTGAACACTCAAACAGACATTGAAAGAGAGTGCCTCTGACCACCACCATTCATAATTCGAAACAAAAATTTAGACCACAGCGTGTGGTGCAGCAGCCGCTCGAAAACGATTATCCGACTGCAGCACCCTTGTGGGCAAGATCTCGCGACATTCCTCCAAGCAGCGGATAGTTCAGGGTTGTTTGGCGTCCAGTGTGTGAACACTCAAACAGACATTGAAAGAGAGTGCCTCTGACCACCACCATTCATAATCG
>NW_903291.1:0-943 GCF_000209065.1 Trypanosoma cruzi | reverse complement strand
ATACGGAATAGTCAATACTGGGGCTGCACCCACGCTGTTGCCCTCCACACGCCACTGCGCACCGCCCTCGAGAGTCACCGAACCGTCCAAATACAACAGCGTGAAATCAAAAAACTCCGTCTTGCCAACAAATGTGCAGTCCGCCACTCGCAACAGCCCTGAGGAGCCCACGGTGGTGGCTCCAAAAAGATAAACGCCATTGACCGCGTTCATCGCGTTGTTCTCCACGTCAATGTAGCCGCCGTTCTTCACATCAACAACGTCAAAATAAATAGCAGTCTCAGAACTGTCAACCCCACCCGTTACCCTCAGCGTATTTCCCTTCACGATGATCCCGCCACCATCAACAGCAACAGCATCAATAAAATAAACTGCGTAACCATTTCCCTCGATGCGGTTGTCAATTAGCAGCAGCGTCGAGGTCGCACCAAAAGTAAACCCAAAAAAGGAAATGGCGTGGTCCGAATTCGTCACAAGCGTACTGCCCGCCACAAGTATCTGGGAGCTAGCACCAAAATCACCCTCAAACTCCAATGCACCAGAATCCAGCATCGAGGATGTCATGTTCACGTGCACGCGTGCACCACTCCCCCCAATCGACAGGCCCATGAGGACGCACTGCAGCAGCGTGATGTTGAGTGTCTGTTGTAGTGCGTCGAAGCTCCACAGGTCCAGCACGATCGCGGCGGTGAAGGTCACGTTGACAAAGCACAGACCACGCACACCGGGATCAGGATAGTCCACGGAGCTGATGCTGCCACCGTGCACGCAGCGGACCTCCGTGTCCTTCGCATCGGGGAGCGGAAGCGGCCCAAGGCCATCCGGAACAGCAGCTGGCACACACGTGTCACCGTAGCCGCCAGCAGCGCACTCACACTCACAGCCACTGATGCTGCTCGTCCTCGCCGCAAAGCACACGGCGTCCACGGTGCACGCGCCACAG
>NW_903290.1:0-943 GCF_000209065.1 Trypanosoma cruzi | reverse complement strand
TATCCGCTGCTTGGAGGAATTTCGCGAGCTCCTGCCACAAGGGTGCTGCACTCGGCGGATCGTTTTCGAGCGGCTGCTGCACCACACGCTGTGGTCTAAATTTTTGTTTCGAATTATGAATGGCGGGAGTCAGAGACACTCTCTTTCAATGTATGTTTGCGTGTTCACACACTGGACACCAAACAACCCTGAATTATCCGCTGCTTGGAGGAATTTCGCGAGCTCTTGCCCACAATGGTGCTGCAGTCGGCGGATCGTTTTCGAGTGGCTGCTGCACCACACGCTGTGGTCTAAATTTTTGTTTCGAATTATGAATGGCGGGAGTCAGAGGCACTCTCTTTCAATGTATGTTTGCGTGTGCACACACTGGACACCAAACAACCCTGAACTATCCGCTGCTTGGAGGAATTTCGCGAGCTCCTGCCCACAATGGTGCTGCAGTCGGCGGATCGTTTTCGAGCGGCTGCTGCACCACACGCTGTGGTCTATGTTTTGGTTTCGAATTATGAATGGCGGGAGTCAGAGGCACTCTCTTTCAATGTATGTTTGCGTGTTCACACACTGGACACCAAACAACCCGGAACTATCCGCTGCTTGGAGGAATTTCGCGAGCTCTTGCCCACAATGGTGCTGCAGTCGGCGGATCGTTTTCGAGCGGCTGCTGCACCACACGCTGTGGTCTATGTTTTTGTTTCGAATTATGAATGGCGGGAGTCAGAGGCACTCTCTTTCAATGTATGTTTGCGTGTTCACACACTGGACACCAAACAACCCGGAACTATCCGCTGCTTGGAGGAATTTCGCGAGCTCTTGCCCACAATGGTGCTGCAGTCGGCGGATCGTTTTCGAGCGGCTGCTGCACCACACGTTGTGGTCTATGTTTTTGTTTCGAATTATGAATGGCGGGAGTCAGAGGCACTCTCTTTCAATGTATGTTTGCGTG
>NW_903289.1:0-943 GCF_000209065.1 Trypanosoma cruzi | reverse complement strand
CAAGCAGCGGATAGTTCCGGGTTGTTTGGCGTTCAGTGTGTGAACACGCAAACAGACATTGAATGAGAGTGTCTCTGACCACCACCATTCATAATTCGAAACAAAAATTTAGACCACAACGTGTGGTGCAGCAGCCGCTCGAAAACGATCCGCCGAGTGCAGCACCCCTGTGGGCAAGAGCTCGCGAAATTCCTCCAAGCAGCGGATAGTTCCGGGTTGTTTGGCGTCCAGTGTGTGAACACGCAAACAGACACTGAAAGAGAGTGTCTCTGACCACCACCATTCATAATTCGAAACAAAAACATAGACCACAGCGTGTGGTGCAGCAGCCGCTCGAAAACGATCCGCCGACTGCAGCACCGTTGTGGGCAAGAGCTCGCGAAATTCCTCCAAGCAGCGGATAGTTCCGGGTTGTTTGGCGTTCAGTGTGTGAACACGCAAACAGACATTGAATGAGAGTGTCTCTGACCACCACCATTCATAATTCGAAACAAAAATTTAGACCACAACGTGTGGTGCAGCAGCCGCTCGAAAACGATCCGCCGAGTGCAGCACCCCTGTGGGCAAGATCTCGCGAAATTCCTCCAAGCAGCGGATAATTCAGGGTTGTTTGGCGTTCAGTGTGTGAACACGCAAACAGACATTGAAAGAGAGTGTCTCTGACCACCACCATTCATAATTCGAAACAAAAATTTAGACCACAACGTGTGGTGCAGCAGCCACTCGAAAACGATTATCCGAGTGCAGCACCGTTGTGGGCAAGATCTCGCGAAATTCCTCCAAGCAGCGGATAGTTCCGGGTTGTTTGGCGTTCAGTGTGTGAACACGCAAACAGACATTGAAAGAGAGTGTCTCTGACCACCACCATTCATAATTCGAAACAAAAACATAGACCACAGCGTGTGGTGCAGCAGCCGCTCGAAAGCGATCCGCCGAGGCAGCA
>NW_903288.1:0-943 GCF_000209065.1 Trypanosoma cruzi | reverse complement strand
CCGCCGTCAACAGGGCACGTCCACCAGCGTCGTGGCACGCCACCCTCAAATGCGCCCCAGACGCAAGCGACAGGCTCAGCGACAGCATCCGCGACAGCAGCGCTCGGTTGCGCACAAAGCTCAGCGTGCTCCCAACAGCGGTCACGGCGCCAGCGGCGTAGAGCATCTCCCTCGAGACGCCGTCGTGCACGTTGCCCATCGCCAGCAGCATCGACCCGTCGGCCAGTCTCACCGTCGAATAAAACGCCACCGCGTAGTCCGCCGTCAACAAAAAGCCGCTCCGCACAAGCGCCACAGTGGAGCCCGACACGCTCACAGCCCCACGCACAGACACCGCGTGCTTGCACAGCAGAAAGTCGCTGTCAACAAACGCCACCACGGAGCCGCCGCTGGCAGCAACACCGCCCTCCACCGACACGCACAGCCCCAGCGCCGTCTGCACCGACAGCCCGTCCACGTACAGCGCACCGCGCGACGACAGCGCCACGCCGCCAACAAACAACACGCCAACAGCGCCGCCGAACACCGCCGCCACATGCGTGTGCGCGATGGTCAGCACGCTCCCCGTCAGATCCACGCTGTGCACCACGAGGCACGCGGACGCATCGCCAAGGTCGTAGGCGCCGCGGTACGCAACGCGCTTCTCTGCAATCAGCACCGAGTCCACCACAGTGACGCGCGAGCCCGGCGGGAATCGGTTCGCCACCACCACGCCGCCGCCGGAGCGCGACTCAAGACCGCTGATCAACACATCGGCACGCAGGCCAGCAGGCGGGTCAGACCGCCACCCGACAACGTACAGACTCGCTCCGTCCAAAAACGTGCAGTTCGCCAGCGTCACGTTGCGCACGCTCCCCGACATCGACGCCACGTCCACCACGACGTCCGCCGCAAAGGTCACGCCAACGTAGCACACCAACGAAGTCCCGAAACTGACGTTCAC
>NW_903287.1:0-943 GCF_000209065.1 Trypanosoma cruzi | reverse complement strand
CACACGGCAACAAAGCCCTTCATGTCCGACGTGCCGCGACCGTACAGTTTCCCATCCCGCTCCGTCAGCGTAAACGGATCGCTGTCCCACTTCTGCCCGTCCACCGGGACCACGTCCGTGTGGCCGGAGAGAATGATGCCGCCCTTCGTCACGCCGCCGTCGCCCGGCAGCGTCGCCCACAGGTTTGCCTTGTTCCTCTCGGCGTTGTGTATCAGGGTGCACTTGACACCAAGCCCCTCCAGGTAGTCCTTGCAGTAGTGGATGAGCTCAAGGTTCGAGTTGCGGCTCGTCGTGTCAAAGGCCACAAGCTTCGCCAGCCACTGTGTGTGGTCCATGGACCGAGCCGCCATCGCCAAGGTGAGTTGCTTAAGATCTTGTAAACGAACTAGGGAGTGCAGGGTGCGAGGGGGAGAAGGGTGATGCAGAGAGACGCAGGGGACGTGCCCGTGTGTGTGTGTGGGTGTGTGTGTGCTGCGCAGCGGTGGCAGGAGTGCCGTGGAGGTAGGTGCATTCAAAGAAATAAACCAAAATATTCCCCCGGGATGCTGGCCGGACAATAAACTTATCTAAAAGCAATTGACAAGGTGGGAGAAAAAAGGTAAGTGAAAAAGCAGTGGGTTCGCCAATTCCCCAAGGATTAACCAAAGTAAATATATTCCGGTTGCCACTCTAGTGAAATGGTGCACTTTGATAGGATTAAACATATTATCAGTTACGAAGTGGTAGTCTTTGGGGTCCTCCCGCCACAAGACCCCGCTGCAAGAGGGGAATCAAATGGGGCAGGTGGGATGGAAAGAATAAAAGTAAAAAAATTCGTCTTACCGATATCGGTTTCTTGCTTCCATAAATCACGGTCTTCCAAAAATTCATAAAATAACAAAGAATCGTAAAAAAAAATATATTCGTTTTTATCAAAATATGTTAATTTGGGCAGCTAGTCTTC
>NW_903286.1:0-943 GCF_000209065.1 Trypanosoma cruzi | reverse complement strand
ACAGGCAACGGCGGAGACGCACAAAGAGACCATTGCGCGGCTGGAGAACACCATTCAGTCTCTACAGACGAAACACACGTCGTCTGATGAGGCGCTGGCGTCCAAGCGACGTCGTGTCGAGAAGGAAATACTCGATAATCCCAACTCTGTCCGCCGTGAACTCATCACATTTTGGCAGGAGGGAAGTGATGAGTTGCGGCAGTTGCGAGAAGAGGTCGAAGAGCTGCGAGAGAAGGAGCGGGTACTGCGGACCACACAAGAAAAGTTGACACGGATGGAGCGCACACGATCCACCGTGACGAATAAGTTAGTCACTCTCGCCGAGGAAATTGGCCGCGTGCGGGAGGAAAATCAATCGCTGCGGGCACAATGCGTGGGGCTTGAGGTGGAACGTGACTACCTGCGCAGCAGTCTTGCTTCTGCCATCTCGCACCACATGCAGGAAGAGGAACTGCAGCATTGCAGCGCCGCGATACGAGACGCCGCCGTGAAGGCTGCTGCGGCAAGTTTAAGCGTTGTGGCTGACCCGCAGGCCATCCAGCAGGCAATGCGGCAATTGCAGGAGCTTAAGAATGAGGTGGCGCAACTCACCAAGCAACGGGAGAAAATTCATCGCTACATTACGCTGCACGAGGAACGCATCACCGCCCTCATTACACGTGAGGCCTTGTTGGAGAACGAGGTTACTCAGACCAGTAATAGCGTTGCTGACAATGGCTCCGTCTTGCAGAGGGTTAAGAGGGCGGAAATGCAGGCTTTTGATTTGCTAACTGGTTTGGCAGAAGAAGCCAGTGTCCACACGGAAGGTGGTATGCGGCGAAGGGAGACGTTTCTCGGCATGGAGCAGCGCATCACAGAGTATGAGCAGCAACTTGAGACGTACCAAGAAAAGCTCTCAAAAGTCATCAAAGAACGCGATGATGCAAAGAAACAGTTCGAGGAA
>NW_903285.1:0-943 GCF_000209065.1 Trypanosoma cruzi | reverse complement strand
CGTTGGTGATGCCATTCAGCTCCAGTTCAGCCGCCGTCGTCAGCACCCGTCCCGCAACCGTCAGACATCCGGCAACGAACCCGTAGCCGGCGTCAACCTGCGACAGCAGAGACCCCGACAACCCCGTTGAGCCCATCTTGCAGCCCGTCAGCGTCACCACACTGCTGCCATCGATGTTCACAGAAGCGTCAAAGGAAGAGTAGTGGAACATCGCACCCAATCCCACGTCGTTGTCGCGCCAATCCAACCAACTTGAATTCCGGACGGCCCAAGAATTATATGCATAGATGGCGTAGGACACGGAACCGCTGTTCCCTACCACGCGCAGCACGCTGTGATTCGACACGGTGAATTTTTCTTGCTGATACAGGAAACTTGTCCCGGAGACCATCGTATTGTTGAGCAGCGCAAAAACTGAGCGATCACTGGCAATCAGCTTGTACATGTACAACATGTTTGTGTATTTATCAAAGCTGCAGTACCGCGTGTACAGCGAGCTGCCACCCACCAGCGTCAGCGTCCCGATCGAGTACAAACCATACCCGCTATGATCCAATGCACGCGCCTTGACGTTGCTGACCAACAGCGAGGACGCACTCAACACAACGTCGTCCAGCATCACGACGCTCAGCCTGCTGCTTGCAGTGATCGACAACTGGACCGCGGATAACTGCTCCGCGTCAACCTCCGTGACGGCGATGTCGCAGTGCCGCGGGAGGGCACGCCTAAATAGAACAACGGAGGACCGCATCACCGTCTGGCTCACGCGGATCAGGACGCCGGCTGACTCGGCCGCCTCAGTGCCCCCAACAAACTGCAGCAAGGCTCTGTCACGGAATGTGCACCCAGTGAGCGTGATGTTGATGGGGAGATGCAGCGGCATACGATTGAAAAGGAACGTGAGCGCAGCACCCACGCCGCTGAATGTCACACCCACGTAGCA
>NW_903284.1:0-943 GCF_000209065.1 Trypanosoma cruzi | reverse complement strand
CGCAGCAAAAAAAAACAAGAGGGAGAGAGATGCTGACGGGACTGCCAGCGCGTGAAATGAAAAGAAAAAAAAAAGAAAAAAACAAAAAAAAACACGGCGGCAGGGTGTGGCTTTGTGTGTGGCGCTGCGGGTGTCTGCCCGCCCTGGCCGCAAGAAACAAAACAAAACAAGAGGGAAAGAAGTGTGTGCTCCGCCCCACAGTCCCTCGCCGCACGCCCACACGTCACGGCTCCCTCAGCGCGCCGTTCGTCGCGGCCCTCCTCGTGAGCGTGTCGGTGGGTGTGCGAGTGGAGCAGTTGGGCGGGAAACACACAGCACCCCTTGAAGGAAGAGTGCAGCAACAAATAATTAAAAGAGGGAAGAGTAGAAAAGAAAAAACGTCCACAGTGATTGCCCCAAAAGCAAAAAAGGAAAAAGTAAAGCAAAAAAAACTTAAAAATTGTTTTAAAAAGCAAAACAAAAATGATTATAAACAAACATAGAAAAACATAAGAAATTATACTCCAAAAAAGAAAAAAAAATTAAAAGAGGGAGTAGTAAAAAAGAAAAATTCCATGGTGGTTGCCCTAAAGCAGCAAGGGGAAAATGGAAAACATTAAAAGAAAACAAAAACAAATTATTCTTCACAAAGTAAAATTTATTCCTAGCGGTGTGTGTGTGTGTCGCTGCAGAGGAAAAAGCAAGTGTTCCACACTGAGGCCTCATGCTCCTCACGCAGACGCAAAGCCCCACAGCCCCAGCAGAAGAAGCAGCGGCAGCAGTGCAATTCCAGCAGATGTCAAGCCCACCACAGCCGCATGTTCTCTGGCGGCAGCTCCCTCCAAAGCTGCCCACCCCGCCAGTGCTTCCCCTGGGCCATTCGATGTGTGGGCCCTGTCCTTGATTGCAGCCATCTCAGTGGAATTCAGTGGGCGGTTGTACAGAAAGACGTTCTTCACCGTCA
>NW_903283.1:0-943 GCF_000209065.1 Trypanosoma cruzi | reverse complement strand
GTGGGCGACCTCTCTCTCTCTCCCTGTGTGTGTGTTTTGCTTTACGGGAGCAATGAGAGTGTGTGTGCGCTGGTAGTCCCACGCTTCGGCTTTTTGTTTTGTTTTTCTTTTTGATTTTGTGGTTGAGTGCACCCATTCCGCGGCTGCGTGTGTGTGTGTGTGATGATATGAGTAATTTGCGTGTGTGCTTATCTGCCTCTCTCTGCCGTTGCTTTCTTCAGACTCTCTTGTGGCGCACAGCTGCTCTGCAAGTATAGGCGCTGACAAACACACACACACATGCACACACATGCCGTGCTTAAAACGCTGAGAATGCACGCACGCACAGGATTGTGGCTGCCGAGGCCCTCGCGAGGGGGAAAAAACCTGCATTTTTTTTTTTTGACATGTTGCTCGGTGTGTGCTGACGCGTGAAGAATAACAACACGCCCCAATAAGCAGAAAAGAAGTAAAACAAAATGGCGCTGAGCGGCACACCGGTAAGCCAAAAATACGCAATCACCAATAAAAAAGCCGGCGATCACCCAGCAGGCACATCAAGCGTCCTCAAAACCAACCTGGAACAGACAAAAAAAAAGAGACAATCATAGAAAACAAAGATCCCCGCCCCCAAACAGGAAAAACATTAAAGAAAACGCGATTCTTTTTTTTGTCCTTACTGCCGGGGTTGGCCGCCGCAAGAAATAAAAAATGGTAGGGCGGTGGCCCCGGACGCTAGATACAGGACGACGTGTCGAATTATCCAAGTTGCAGCGGCTGCCCCGGACGTTAGATACGGGACGACGTGTCGAATTATCCAAGTTGCAGCGGCTGCCCCGGACGTTAGATACGGGACGACGTGTCGAATTATCCAAGTTGCAGCGGCTGCTGCACCACACGCTGTGGTCTAAATTTTTGTTTTGAATTATGAATGGCGGGAGTAAGAGACACTCTCTTTCAATGT
>NW_903282.1:0-943 GCF_000209065.1 Trypanosoma cruzi | reverse complement strand
TGCCTCTCTCTGCCGTTGCTTTCTTCAGACTCTCTTGTGGCGCACAGCTGCTCCGCAAGTATAGGGCGCTGCCAAACACACAAGCACATGCACACACACATGCCGTGTTTAAAACGCTGAGAATGCACGCACGCACAGGATTGTGGCTGCGGAGGCCCTCGCGAGGGGGGAAAAGCCTGCATTTTGTTTTTTTTTGACATGTTGCTCGGTGTGTGCTGACGCGTGACGAATAACAACACGCCCCAATAAGCAGAAAAGAAGTAAAACAAAATGGCGCTGAGCGGCACACCGGTAAGCCAAAAATACGCAATCACCAATAAAAAAGCCGGCGATCACCCAGCAGGCACATCAAGCCTCCTAAAAACCAACCTGGAACAGACAAAAAAAAAGAGACAATCATAGAAAACAAAGATCCCCGCCCCCAAACAGGAAAAACATTAAAGAAAACGCGATTCTTTTTTTTGTCCTTACTGCCGGGGTTGGCCGCTGCAAGAAATAAAAAATGGTAGGGCGGTGGCCCCGGACGTTGGATACAACACGACGTGTCGAATTATCCAAGTTTGCAGCGGCTGCCCCGGACGTTAGATACAGGACGACGTGTCGAATTATCCAAGTTGCAGCGGCTGCCCCGGACGTTGGATACAACACGACGAATCGTAGTAACCACGCTGCGGCTGCGGCCCCGTACGAGAGATATATGACGACTTATCGTAGTAACCACGCTGCGGCTGCGGCCCCGTACGAGAGATATATGACGAACTTATCGTAGTAACCACGCTGCGGCGGCGCACCCTAAACATGTCGTTTTCGTTTTCCGGGGGACAACGCAAATGTGCTCGATTGTTCGAAGATCGAAATTAATACTTTACGTGAAAAGGGGTCGCGCGACCGCATTTTTATAGCTCAGTGGCAAACACGCTCACAATGTCATCCGGGGACGCGG
>NW_903281.1:0-943 GCF_000209065.1 Trypanosoma cruzi | reverse complement strand
CACACGTTACGCATCCGCCCCGGGCTAGCGTGATAGCTCGATAATCCGTTGTCGTCGATAATCGATAAAAAAAAAGCAACAAATCAATCACCCAATCAATCTATGAATAATGGAAGAAAAAAAAGATCCGCCAGACGCATCCACTTTATGCCGCATCTGCAAGGCGCTTTTTGCCCTCTCGCCGCGTAACAGTACTGTTGTGGGGTGGAGCCTTTCCACCCCCAAAGAAAGAAACTGCGCTAAATTTTTCGTCAAGCGGATCATCTACACCTGTCCAAAGTGGCATAATTAATGCTGCAGCTCGCACTGGATGAACGGTCGAACAGGCTCTGTGCGTCTGAGCGGGTGTCACAGGCCATGGGCTGCAACGGCATTGCGGGTGGTCGGTACGACGACGCAACGGTGGTGCCTGAGGCGCACGACAATGACGTCATGTCGTGAGGCTTCTGCGTATCCTCGTCGCTCCCCTCGTCATCGCGCAGCAGTGCCTCCAGCCCACCACGCCGCGGCTCGCGCAGCTCCTGCCAGTGGCGGTCCTCCACGTACCACACAACGACGCCGTACACAGTGACCGCAAGCAGCACAATCGTCAGCAGCAGCACAGTAGCCGCGTACGCCCTCGCACCGCCGTCGCTCGGCGCAAGGTGGTTCGCCGCGCTCACCAGGCACAGCGCCGCAAGGAGCACAAAGCTCGCCGCGTGCATCACCGTCAGGAAGGCCGAGCGCATCATGTTCGTGAAGGCAACCACGCCCGCACCCGCAAGCAGCACAGCCGCCATGCAGAAATACTGGACGTGGCAGCCTCCCACGGGCGGGTGCACAGCAGCAATCAGGCACACCACACACAGCGCCGACAGCTGGAACACGCACCAGTACACGTGGCTGCCCCTCATGTTCGTCAGCATGCCGCCGTACATCCGCTGCTGCGCCGCCGGGGTGCCCA
>NW_903280.1:0-943 GCF_000209065.1 Trypanosoma cruzi | reverse complement strand
CCGACTGCAGCACCCTTGTGGGCAAGAGCTCGCGAAATTCCTCCAAGCAGCGGATAATTCAGGGTTGTTTGGTGTCCAGTGTGTGCACACGCAAACATACATTGAAGGAGAGTGTCTCTGACTCCCGCCATTCATAATTCGAAACAAAAATTTAGACCACAGCGTGTGGTGCAGCAGCCGCTCGAAAACGATCCGCCGAGTGCAGCACCATTGTGGGCAAGAGCTCGCGAAACTCCTCCAAGAAGCGGATAATTCAGGGTTGTTTGGTGTCCAGTGTGTGCACACGCAAACATACATTGAAAGAGAGTGCCTCTGACTCCCGCCATTCATAATTCGAAACAAAAATTTAGACCACAGCGTGTGGTGCAGCAGCCGCTCGAAAACGATCCGCCGACTGCAGCACCATTGTGGGCAAGAGCTCGCGAAATTCCTCCAAGCAGCGGATAGTTCAGGGTTGTTTGGTGTCCAGTGTGTGCACACGCAAACATACATTGAAAGAGAGTGCCTCTGACTCCCGCCATTCATAATTCGAAACAAAAATTTAGACAACAACGTGTGGTGCAGCAGCCGCTCGAAAACGATCCGCCGAGTGCAGCACCATTGTGGGCAAGAGCTCGCGAAACTCCTCCAAGAAGCGGATAATTCAGGGTTGTTTGGTGTCCAGTGTGTGCACACGCAAACATACATTGAAGGAGAGTGTCTCTGACCACCACCATTCATAATTCGAAACAAAAATTTAGACCACAGCGTGTGGTGCAGCAGCCGCTCGAAAACGATCCGCCGACTGCAGCACCCTTGTGGGCAAGAGCTCGCGAAATTCCTCCAAGAAGCGGATAATTCAGGGTTGTTTGGTGTCCAGTGTGTGCACACGCAAACATACATTGAAAGAGAGTGCCTCTGACTCCCGCCATTCATAATTCGAAACAAAAATTTAGACAACAAC
>NW_903279.1:0-943 GCF_000209065.1 Trypanosoma cruzi | reverse complement strand
GGAGAGAGGCAGTAGAAAACGAAAAGAAAACAACAACAAACCAATCCTATTCTATAGGGCTACGTGTGGGTCACCGTGGCTCAGCGACGACGGCCACCCAGGTGCATCTAACATGTTGCGCCCCCTCCCTGCGCCTGGCCTGAAGGCCGCTCTAAGCGCTGGGCGTCGCCCTCGCCTTCTTGCTGCTCTTGTGCTTCTTCGCCAGCGCCTTGTTCAGGCTCGGCATCACACCACCACGCGACAGCGTCACATCCTTCAGGAGCATGCCGAGGTCGTCGTCGTGGCGCACGGCAAGCGTCACCGTGCGGGGTGTCAGGCGCTTCGGCTTCTTTGCCTGCTGGCTCGCCGCCTTCACGGACAGCTCCAGCAGCTCGGCTGTCAGGTACTCCAGCACCGCCGCCATGTACACAGCGCCCGACGCGCCGATGCGGCGGGCATACTGGCCGCGGCGCAGCAGCGAGCCCACACGGCCCACGGGGAAGATCAGACCGGCCTTCGCGGAGCGGCCGCCGCTGTGCTTCTTGGACGCCTTCTTCGCTGCCTGCTTCGGGGTTGCCATCCTTGTCTGCGAAAAACAAAAAAAAAATAGTAATAAAGTATGGTTGGGTTCCTTGGCTTGGCTTTGATCTTGGGAAACAAAGGGAGGAGAGAAGGGCGGGGGCAGGAGACCTGCGGCCAAAGCAGAGGAAAAAGCGCACGGCACGCCACAATGCGGCCAAGCACCGATGCCGAGGCGCCGCAGAGACCTACACAACAGCGGGAGAGAGGCAGTAGAAAACGAAAAGAAAACAACAACAAACCAATCCTATTCTATAGGGCTACGTGTGGGTCACCGTGGCTCAGCGACGACGGCCACCCAGGTGCATCTAACATGTTGCGCCCCCTCCCTGCGCCTGGCCTGAAGGCCGCTCTAAGCGCTGGGCGTCGCCCTCGCCTTCTTGCT
>NW_903278.1:0-943 GCF_000209065.1 Trypanosoma cruzi | reverse complement strand
AATAAAGTTTCCTTGAAGCAGTTTCCACACCCATAGAAATATAACAAAAAAAAGAAAGACATCGTGATGCGGAAAAACAAAGAAAACACGTGTATATTCCTCCCGCAAAAGCAAAAATATATGTGCGTCAGCCCCGTTCAACCTCCTGGTGTCCACACAACACCCACATTTCATTGGGACGTTCAGTGCGTTGCTGCACATCTTAAATCCCTTCTTCACCGCACCATCGTCGTGGAGCTCAATGCCGACTGCACGTGTCATCGGCCGACGGAAAAATTAAAGACATCCCGCCAATCTCAAAATATTCCACTATAATACATATATATATATAAGAAAAAAAAACACAGGCCCCGCGATGCAGTCCCGGGAGGGAGCGCACGCCATTTAAATAACGAATTACACGGGCAGAAAGGGGTAGTCCAATCGACAATAAAAACAGATAAAACAAAAGTTGCATCCACACAAAAGTCAATTATTCCGGAGGGTGCGTGGAGAGGTACATATAGCCCCCGCCGGTGGCAGGAACTCCTCACTGCGATTTCGCAGTAAATGGCCGCAATGCCCCACATCCCCAGCAGCAGCAGCACCCGAGAAATACCCTCACGCATGGAGCCGTCACCGCTTCCTTTTTCCTTTTTATCTTCGGGTTTCCTGTCCTTGATTGCAGTCATCTCAGTGGGATTCAGTGGGCGGTTGTACAGAGAGACGTTCGCCACCGTCACAGGAGAGTTTTGTATACCACATGCGCCAAAGCAAAAGCTTACATACTCAAGTGACGTCTCACTTCTTAACGGCAATTCTTCCTCCCCCAGCGACTTGCCATCAATGTACACGGAGCTCTTGTTGCCTTGCAGCATGAGTGCCACTTGGTATTCTTTCCCCGGCTCCCAATTGCCACTTTTTGTTGTTGTCTTGTCTTCGAATATCGTCACCCACTTGTTAT
>NW_903277.1:0-943 GCF_000209065.1 Trypanosoma cruzi | reverse complement strand
TGCTGCACTCGGCGGATCGTTTTCGAGCGGCTGCTGCACCACACGTTGTGCTCTAAATTTTTGTTTCGAATTATGAATGGCGGGAGTCAGAGGCACTCTCTTTCAATGTATGTTTGCGTGTGCACACACTGGACACCAAACAACCCTGAATTATCCGCTGCTTGGAGGAATTTCGCGAGCTCTTGCCCACAATGGTGCTGCAGTCGGCGGATCGTTTTCGAGCGGCTGCTGCACCACACGTTGTTGTCTAAATTTTTGTTTCGAATTATGAATGGCGGGAGTCAGAGACACTCTCTTTCAATGTATGTTTGCGTGTGCACACACTGGACACCAAACAACCCTGAATTATCCGCTTCTTGGAGGAATTTCGCGAGCTCTTGCCCACAAGGGTGCTGCAGTCGGCGGATCGTTTTCGAGCGGCTGCTGCACCACACGTTGTTGTCTAAATTTTTGTTTCGAATTATGAATGGCGGGAGTCAGAGGCACTCTCTTTCAATGTATGTTTGCGTGTGCACACACTGGACACCAAACAACCCTGAATTATCCGCTTCTTGGAGGAATTTCGCGAGCTCTTGCCCACAAGGGTGCTGCAGTCGGCGGATCGTTTTCGAGCGGCTGCTGCACCACACGTTGTTGTCTAAATTTTTGTTTCGAATTATGAATGGCGGGAGTCAGAGACACTCTCTTTCAATGTATGTTTGCGTGTTCACACACTGGACACCAAACAACCCTGAACTATCCGCTTCTTGGAGGAATTTCGCGAGCTCCTGCCCACAATGGTGCTGCACTCGGCGGATCGTTTTCGAGCGGCTGCTGCACTACACGCTGTGGTCTAAATTTTTGTTTTGAATTATGAATGGCGGGAGTCAGAGACACTCTCTTTCAATGTATGTTTGCGTGTGCACACACTGGACACCAAACAACCCTGAATTATCCGCTTCTT
>NW_903276.1:0-943 GCF_000209065.1 Trypanosoma cruzi | reverse complement strand
GACGGGGAGAACACCATAACACATACTGTTTTCTTCGTTAGTTTCTCTTCTCTTCATTGATAAAGGTGTTACGTAATGAAGTGTGTAAATGCGCTCCCCCCCACGCAGGACAAATTGAGCCTCAACGTCCTTACACATGCACACATCATCTTCACCAACATTGGTCTCATCTATACAAATATTCTTTTCATTATCGATCGCTTGACTTGATGCTCTTCCCATGGGCTGCGTCCATTTGGATCTGTAAATGTTGTCCATCAATGGAGTGACAGGACACCATACAATTGGCGACACATATTCTTGATTTTCATTATTATTAGCTGAAGTTACCTCCGCTGCTTTTGTGATTTTCGGAGCGGATTTCAAATTCAACGACACAACACTGCTTCTTCCGAGTTTCCCACTTTTTCCATACTTTGATTTGGCTGAATTCGTCTTTGAACCCTTTCGCTTCAGTGGAATTTGGCTAGAGGCAGCTCCGCGCATCATTCCTTGATCCTCTTCCTTGATTAATTTCCGTACATTCAATGCCGCAGTCTCGGTCTGTTCATTGTCCGTGGAGTGGAGGGCGTAGACGGCCCTTGTAAAACAGCCAGCAGGAACTTGCCTTGCCTCTTGTTCGACAAGGCACGGTGACGAGAGAGGCGGCATTGAATCCATCAGCTCATACAAACAAACATGCAGCAATTCGTAGTATGGACGCTGAAGCTGCTGCCCCTCTTTGGCTTTATTGCTACCATGTCTGACAAGGGACAAAGTAACACGCACCTGTTCATCGGTAAGGGGTTTACATCGCACAAAGAGTGGCCCCATTTCACGCCCACCGGTGAGGCACATCACTTCAGAGAATGAGTTAGACTCTTTGACACGGGATGCATTGTTCTCCATAGAAAATTTATTTAATGAGGTAAAAAGTGGCAACTCTGAAGACGTGATATTCAAC
>NW_903275.1:0-943 GCF_000209065.1 Trypanosoma cruzi | reverse complement strand
GAGGATGAATCCACTCGTGATTGCCATGTGAACTGTGAGGTGGAGCGAGTGTGGCAGATCGTCAAGGGCGATCCAACCAAATGGTCCAGCAGTAACGGTGAGGCCGGCTTTACGCCCAAGAAGCGTGTGTTGATTGGGACGCCCGGGATCGGGAAGTCGATGGCTGCCGGTTCGTACCTCCTCTACCAGCTGCTGCGCTACGATGCGGAGCAACTCCAAATGGTTATGAGCTTTGTTGGTGGAGTTAAGGCGTAAGTGTTTGACAAGACCAGCAAGACGGTGGAAAAACACATCGATGAGAACATATGATCAAACTTGTGAAGGAACTGTCTTGGCGCGGGATGAAGGGGTATATTATCTACGAATTGGGAGGCAGGTTTGATATTCTGCCTCCTTGTTTGCCTCCCGGAGAATGGGTCATGATTGTGGTGGCCACACTAGAGAAAACAAGTTACATACACTGGGCGAGTGAAAAGAGAGCCGTACGAATCATAATGAATTGCCCTGATGGGAGCGATGTGAAGGCAATGTGCGTTTGGAAGAGGCGCAATCAACCCGTGTAGCAGCAAGCGGAACACTGGCGAGAGTTGAGGGGTCGCATGGATAAAGTGGGACCGATTCTTCGCTACATCTTTGATGAAGGGAACTATAACGCACGGATCGACGGTTGCCACAGCTTTGTGGATAGGACGCCCTTTTGGGGAATCGAGAGTAGAGTTACTTTGTTTTTGGAACTTCCAAAACTGTGAGAGGATAATAAGGCGCTCGAATATCTTGCGAGGATTGTCCGAGTACGAGGAGAGCGCAATGGCGAGTCGCCTTTCAATGCACCGATGACTGCCCACCTCGCAAGTGAAACATTGTGCATGTTGGCACAGTTAATGACGCAGGCTGAGTTTAACTTATTTGAATCGAGGATTGGTGATCATCTCATATACGCAAT
>NW_903274.1:0-943 GCF_000209065.1 Trypanosoma cruzi | reverse complement strand
TGTTACCTTTAATGCAGTTTATCTGTTATAATCAGTACTGTTGTTTTTTTCTTTACGCGGTGTTCGGTTGATAAATACCGTGATGAGCGATTTGTTTCCCCCTCTTGTTTGCCTTTTTTTTTGCCCACACACGGTGCCGGCCTCATTGCTGTGCGTCCCACGGACTGCCCGAAAGGGGGAGCGGAGGAACAGGCCGGATGCCGCATGAAATGTGAGGGATGTTGTGTGGGCTGGTGGAACAGTACGAACACTTTTCTTTAATTTTTGTTGGGCAGGCAATATTTATATACAGAAACACAAGGTCGTTTCTATTGCGTTGCATGGCACATGAAATAAAATTTCTGCCGAATTAAATTTCCCTAATTTTTTCTTTTGAGGGTCTTCCCGGACTCTCACTTTTTCCTTTTATTTGGTAACTCACCGCAGCGTGCCTCCATTGTTACCGTATCCACTGTCGCTGTGTGTCTCCGTGTCCCGTTGAGTGTCCCTCTGCTGGCCGTGCTGTTGACATGCCCCCACTTCTTCTCTCCTGCTAGTGGCACCGATGGTCCGCGACGACGATTGTTTGTGCTCCCCTTTGCGATGGCACGAGGGTGACTGGGCGCTGGCCTGCTGAGTGCGCTCGGAGGGAAGCGGATGGTGTGTGCAGTGCGTCACTGTGAGTCGTTCTGCCAATCCGTGGGTGCGGAGGGAAGTAAAGGACTGCAGCGTGGACTTGGATCCGCCCGTCTCTTTCGTTGCGGCCGTGTGTGTGCTGGGCGCATGGCTCTATCTTGCGGTGCGACGTGGATGGCATTGCTTTTGTTTGTGCCCTTGTGCATGCGCTGTGCGGCGGGCTTCTCTTCCCCATGACACCGCCCTTGTGCGTGGGCGAGTGGAGGGAGCGGAGGTGTGAGGGAGTGAGGGTGGCCGTTGTTTCCGCACATTTGGATCTTCCACAAAA
>NW_903273.1:0-943 GCF_000209065.1 Trypanosoma cruzi | reverse complement strand
CTGCTGCACCACACGCTGTGGTCTAAATTTTTGTTTCGAATTATGATGGCGGGAGTCAGAGGCACTCTCTTTCAATGTATGTTTGCGTGTGCACACACTGGACACCAAACAACCCTGAATTATCCGCTTCTTGGAGGAGTTTCGCGAGCTCTTGCCCACAATGGTGCTGCACTCGGCGGATCGTTTTCGAGCGGCTGCTGCACCACACGCTGTGGTCTAAATTTTTGTTTCGAATTATGAATGGCGGGAGTCAGAGACACTCTCTTTCAATGTATGTTTGCGTGTGCACACACTGGACACCAAACAACCCTGAATTATCCGCTGCTTGGAGGAGTTTCGCGAGCTCTTGCCCACAATGGTGCTGCAGTCGGCGGATCGTTTTCGAGCGGCTGCTGCACCACACGCTGTGGTCTAAATTTTTGTTTTGAATTATGAATGGCGGGAGTCAGAGACACTCTCTTTCAATGTATGTTTGCGTGTGCACACACTGGACACCAAACAACCCTGAATTATCCGCTTCTTGGAGGAGTTTCGCGAGCTCTTGCCCACAATGGTGCTGCACTCGGCGGATCGTTTTCGAGCGGCTGCTGCACCACACGCTGTGGTCTAAATTTTTGTTTCGAATTATGAATGGCGGGAGTCAGAGACACTCTCCTTCAATGTATGTTTGCGTGTGCACACACTGGACACCAAACAACCCTGAATTATCCGCTGCTTGGAGGAATTTCGCGAGCTCTTGCCCACAAGGGTGCTGCAGTCGGCGGATCGTTTTCGAGCGGCTGCTGCACCACACGTTGTGGTCTAAATTTTTGTTTCGAATTATGAATGGCGGGAGTCAGAGACACTCTCCTTCAATGTATGTTTGCGTGTGCACACACTGGACACCAAACAACCCTGAATTATCCGCTTCTTGGAGGAATTTCGCGAGCTCTGCCCACAAGGG
>NW_903272.1:0-943 GCF_000209065.1 Trypanosoma cruzi | reverse complement strand
CCCGTCCCCTCGCCGCCAGGGACTTCCACGACATGATGCCACCTCGCATTGTACACAGACTCGTACAATCCCTCTAGGTACCTCGGTGCAATCGTCATCGTTGGTTTCCCCGCCTCCTCAAGAGCTGCATCCAAAGTATCATTAGTGATGCAATGAACACCTGCATTTACCTCCGCAGTAGCTTCTGACCACCCAAATAGATTGTTGAAACCATTTTTGTAAAGCTTAATTCGATCTTTTTCGAAGATTATTTCATCCCTTACAGCCCTCTCCATCCTCGCATAAGCATCGGTTATCTGTATTTCTTTCAATACTCCTTCATCACGGATATACTTCGTGGGATCCTTGAAAAACTCCTTCAGCAAAACACTCCGATTGGTGCCCACAACGCCCCTGCCGCCCAATTCCATCGTAAGAAAATCATTCAGTTTCTTTTCCTTGACGCGGACTCCTCCTTTAAACAGTACATCTTCGATAATAGTGGAAAAGGTAAATTTCATTTCTTGCGCTCGTCTTACCCTTTCTTCTGCCTTCCGCCACGCTTCTCTCAGTATCTGAGTGAGGGCTGCGTTTAGTTTTCCCCTTGCAATGGGAGTGACTGTATCCTTTCCCTCATAGTCCCTCCATTGCTCGAGCGAGACCAAACCCTCGTGGTGAAGCTTAGTAATGGCCTCCAATAGAATTTTCATCTCATCCAACTCCCTTTCCATCTCTTGGTACTCTGTTAAATTAAAAATAATTCTAAGAAGCCGCTGGTCTTGCACGTAAGCATCCGGCTCCTGAACAAACACCTCCATAATGACGTTCCCTTTTCTTTCCACAACCCACTCATCGCCCAAGTTGCTCCGGAGGAAATCGTTCAGCTTCATGTCTGTGCTGTTATTGCTTCCACCCAGCAGAATGTCCTCAACGCTGCTGCTCATGGTCCACTGCGGCCACACTT
>NW_903271.1:0-943 GCF_000209065.1 Trypanosoma cruzi | reverse complement strand
TTTTTGTTGTGGTGCGTGACTCTCGTTGCTGGATTGGGTGGTGCGTGGTTGTGTGATTTGTCTCTCCTTTTGCTTTGTGTTGGCGGAGTGTTAGTTTTTGCTGAAGGCTACACGCAAGTGACAGGAGTGATGGCGATGATGATGACTGGCCGTGTGCTGCTGGTGTGTGCCCTCTGCGTGCTGTGGTGCGGCGTTTCGGTGGTGATGGCGTCCAACGTTGGTGGTTTGGCTCCTCACGCAGACATCAACGTTTTTTTTGACCGGTGGTATTCATTGATGATGGGCGATTGTGAAAATACTTCAGCGTTCCAAAAAGACACGGTGAATGAGTCCGCAGTTGAGGAATGCAAACGTGAAGCGAAAAAGGCCCTTTGTGACTTTTTTTATGGCAACCATTCGGGTGAACATGACGCATCTCATTTGCACTCTATTTGTTCGCCGGATGTTGGCTCCGGAGGGGCTGTTGATCAGCAGGCACAGGAGCAAATCCCCACGTTGCGTGAAACAGGAAAACCAGCACCGCCAACAACTCCACAGGGTTTGTCAGAGGAATCGCCGGACACACCACCAACACCGGCATCTGCAGGAGCCTCCTCACAAGCACCGCCCATCCAAGCATCATCGGAACCAACAGTACTCGCAAAACAAGCAGAGCCCAACACTGCGGGCTCGGTGCCGCCGAAGCAGTCACAGGGAGGAGCAGAGGCAATGCGTCCACCTCAAGAACCTCCAAAGGTATCCAGTATACACGACACAGCTACCCAAGGGGATCCACCAACTGAGGATCGGGCGGAACAAACATTACCCCCAGCAAAAGCCAATGATAATTCCAACGATCACAGTGAAGAGGGCACCGCGGAGGAAAGCACCGTTGATACTCCAGCATCAGGTGCTGTGCAGACAGAAGGAAACGAAAGTGAAACACCGGGCAGCGGCTTGAAGA
>NW_903270.1:0-943 GCF_000209065.1 Trypanosoma cruzi | reverse complement strand
GTGGTGGTCAGAGGCACTCTCTTTCAATGTCTGTTTGCGTGTTCACACACTGGACGCCAAACAACCCTGAACTATCCGCTGCTGGGAGGAATGTCGCGAGATCTTGCCCACAAGGGTGCTGCAGTCGGCTGATCGTTTTCGAGTGGCTGCTGCACCACACGCTGTGGTCTAAATTTTTGTTTCGAATTATGAATGGTGGTGGTCAGAGGCACTCTCTTTCAATGTCTGTTTGCGTGTTCACACACTGGACGCCAAACAACCCTGAACTATCCGCTGCTTGGAGGAATGTCGCGAGATCTTGCCCACAAGGGTGCTGCAGTCGGATAATCGTTTTCGAGTGGCTGCTGCACCACACGCTGTGGTCTATGTTTTTGTTTCGAATTATGAATGGTGGTGGTCAGAGGCACTCTCTTTCAATGTCTGTTTGCGTGTTCACACACTGGACGCCAAACAACCCTGAACTATCCGCTGCTTGGAGGAATGTCGCGAGATCTTGCCCACAAGGGTGCTGCAGTCGGATAATCGTTTTCGAGCGGCTGCTGCACCACACGCTGTGGTCTAAATTTTTGTTTCGAATTATGAATGGTGGTGGTCAGAGGCACTCTCTTTCAATGTCTGTTTGCGTGTTCACACACTGGACGCCAAACAACCCTGAACTATCCGCTGCTTGGAGGAATGTCGCGAGATCTTGCCCACAAGGGTGCTGCAGTCGGATAATCGTTTTCGAGCGGCTGCTGCACCACACGCTGTGGTCTAAATTTTTGTTTCGAATTATGAATGGTGGTGGTCAGAGGCACTCTCTTTCAATGTCTGTTTGCGTGTTCACACACTGGACGCCAAACAACCCTGAACTATCCGCTGCTTGGAGGAATGTCGCGAGATCTTGCCCACAAGGGTGAGCAGTCGGATAATCGTTTTCGAGCGGCTGCTGCACCACACGCTG
>NW_903269.1:0-943 GCF_000209065.1 Trypanosoma cruzi | reverse complement strand
GGATATCTTTTTTCCTTGACGTCATTTCGTGTTAGGCACTAACGCGGTCACGTTCGTCAAGCATCCACTCTCCACAGCGTGGTGCCTGATATTTTGGAGTTATCTCAGATGTAACGCAGGCAACACCGCCGTGGCACGCATGGGAAGTAAGATGGAACGCGGGACAGCGAAATATATTGTGCGGTACGCGTGTCTGTTGCATTTGTTCCGTCGTGGTGGCGTCAATGTAGAAGGAGAGGGATGAACATTGCACGATTCCGTGGCTTGGAGGAGTTATTACCCCTTTTTTATTTTTTATGGTCTTTGGTTCCCACCCGTGTCTGCCCCGATTGCCTCCGCTGAGTGGAGCTGCGCCATGGCCATTCTTTTTTTTGTTGTTGTTCTTTTATCTCAAGGCACGGCGGGATTGGGCAGCACCGTCCCACGAAAGGTATTGCACACTTACACACTCTCATGCCACTGTCGCCCCCGAGGTCGGGTGCAAAACCCAAATCCCTGCTGCTTTTTGCATTGGCGCAATTGTTTGTATTAACTGACGCCTCCCTGTCCGGCGTGTCACTTTGATTGGATTGTGTGGGATTGCTCGCCAACGCCATCGAACGAAACAGGCTGACGCTTTCACGTATTTAAATGCCATCTTGCGCGCACGTATTTTTTTTACTTGTTTAGTTGATGTGCACTCGGGCAGCGAGGGGTTTGGAACTATGCGTGCGTGGAACTTGTCCAGCCATGTGAACTGCGGGCAACACCGAGGGCTGCCACTTTTACTCCGCAGAGTTGTTGTGTCTCTTTGCAGGGCTGGCAGGGGAATTCCATGCAGCCTGCTACTGCTGCTGTGTGCTTGGATGCCACTCCATGCGAATAATGTGCTTCAGCGAGTGAGGGGGTTGATTGGGTTTGTGTGCACTCTGATTCTTTTTGCTACTTTGTGCGGGCACGCAAC
>NW_903268.1:0-943 GCF_000209065.1 Trypanosoma cruzi | reverse complement strand
CTGCTTGGAGGAATTTCGCGAGATCTTGCCCACAGTGGTGCTGCAGTCGGCGGATCGTTTTCGAGCGGCTGCTGCACCACACGTTGTGGTCTAAATTTTTGTTGCGAATTATGAATGGTGGTGGTCAGAGACACTCTCTTTCAATGTCTGTTTGCGTGTTCACACTCCGGACACCAAACAACCCTGAATTATCCGCTGCTTGGAGGAATTTCGCGAGATCTTGCCCACAGTGGTGCTGCAGTCGGCGGATCGTTTTCGAGCGGCTGCTGCACCACATGCTGTGGTCTAAATTTTTGTTGCGAATTATGAATGGTGGTGGTCAGAGACACTCTCTTTCAATGTCTGTTTGCGTGTTCACACTCCGGACACCAAACAACCCTGAATTATCCGCTGCTTGGAGGAATTTCGCGAGATCTTGCCCACAGTGGTGCTGCAGTCGGCGGATCGTTTTCGAGCGGCTGCTGCACCACATGCTGTGGTCTAAATTTTTGTTGCGAATTATGAATGGTGGTGGTCAGAGACACTCTCTTTCAATGTCTGTTTGCGTGTTCACACTCCGGACACCAAACAACCCTGAATTATCCGCTGCTTGGAGGAATTTCGCGAGATCTTGCCCACAGTGGTGCTGCACTCGGCGGATCGTTTTCGAGCGGCTGCTGCACCACATGCTGTGGTCTAAATTTTTGTTTCGAATTATGGATGGTGGGAGTCTGAGACACTCTCTTTCAATGTCTGTTTGCGTGTTCACACACTGGACACCAAACAACCCTGAACTATCCGCTGCTTGGAGGAATTTTGCGAGATCTTGCCCACAGGGGTGCTGCAGTCGGCGGATCGTTTTCGAGCGGCTGCTGCACCACATGCTGTGGTCTAAATTTTTGTTGCGAATTATGAATGGTGGTGGTCAGAGACACTCTCTTTCATGTCTGGTTGCGTGTCACAC
>NW_903267.1:0-943 GCF_000209065.1 Trypanosoma cruzi | reverse complement strand
TTGAGTGCACCCATTCCGCGGCTGCGTGTGTGTGTGTGTGTGGGGGGACGTTATGAGTAATTTGCGTGTGTGCTATCTGCCTCTCTCTGCCGTTGCTTTCTTCAGACTCTCTCGTATCGCAAGGCAGCTCCGTAATTTTAGGCTTTGAAAAACACACAGACAAATGCGCAGAATCTCTTTGTTTCACACGCTGTGGAGTGGCGTGGACGCTGAGAACGCACGCACGCACAATATTTTGTCTGCGGTTGCTCTTGCGAGGAAGGAGGTCGTGAGCCCACGATTTGCCTCGTTGACGTGATGCGGTTGTTATTTTGGCGGCGTACAGCAATTGAATGGTGTGGCGTTGAGGATGTCTGGGACGAGTGCCTATCGACTTTCCCCCAACAGCTGTACCTGCCGACGTGTCTCTCCCGTCGTGGTTTTGTCGACAAGGGATTCTCCGGCTGTGTGGAATGATGTGCGTGTGCGTTGGAGGAGACAGCAGCCAAATGACTGGCGGCAGCGCATGAGTGCTGTGATGTGCGGCTGTGCCCTTTTGCCTCCCGCTGGTTGCTTTGTGTGTGGACGTTGTTCAGTGTCTGCTGAAGCGTGACGAATAGCAACGCACCCGCTGTGCCTCCTGCTGCTTCTTCTGGTGGTGACCGTCGCTGTGTGTTCCTGGTGCACTGTTCTTCCATCTCCTGTTCCGTGTGTCTGTGTGCGTGAGTTGTTGTTGGGAGTGACTGCTGTACGGATGATGATGCCACTCACTGTGGATGGGTGGCGGTGCTTACTGTGTCAACTCTTTTCTTGGCATGTTTCTCTATTTCTCACTCAATCACACACGAAGAAAGCAAACAAGCGCTAATCGCTACTGTGAAATCCGAAGGCTCTGAAAGGACCAACAACACACACACACCGCCCACACACACATATTTATATGCTCTCACGTGTTGCTGCAGTG
>NW_903266.1:0-943 GCF_000209065.1 Trypanosoma cruzi | reverse complement strand
CGGTGGCCATTGCTCCCTGTTCACCCAGCATGAATTTCCTTCCCAGGGATGAGTTTTCAACCGATTTCTTCAATGAGCATGGAAAAGAGATGGTAGCACATGTTGCCACTGGCGTGGATTCTCTTCATTGTTGCCCAGCGACAAATGAGAAATACATTGAAGCCATAAGAAATTGTTTGACGGCGGAAGAGCTCAATAAAGTGGGTGACTACTTGGGTAGGGTATTTTGTGAACTTGCTGCAGCTGGTCTTCCTCTACAGAAGGCCAAAATTGAGGGGTGCATTTGTCCCATTGTGGAGCCGCATGACCGCCAAATTGTTCGCGCGTTGTATCCTTCACAGGGCATCAAGTCTATAGATGACATGATAAACTACCTCTTAAGTGTGTCTCATCTCACGTCTTGGACAATTAGCAGTCTGGTGGAGCATTTGGAGAATAACTATGATGCTGATCCCAAAGAAGATCTCTTTACTGCGCTTTCTGACGAGGCCGTTATAAATTATTTCAACGAACAGGCCAGGGTCATTGATAGCCTTTTTTCAACGTTCAAGGGGAAAAGATCCCAGGTATTTTTTTCAAAGGAACTGATTCAAGGGTTTCTGATTGCAAAATTTGGCCTCCTTAGTAGTGAAGTTGACACCTTATTCAGCCTGGGTGCAGTCCAGGGGAAGGTGACCAAAGGTGAATTTAACAGGTTTCTCATTGTACTCGCTGCCTTCGTCAACCCCTCACCTTTTGTGTCAATGGCTGAAAAACTTGCGGCTGTTGTTAGGCTATGTATAGATGGAAAGTAAGTTTTAATCAGTTGAAGAAACAAACAAAAAAAAAAAGCAACGAGAATGAATAGAAAGTGAGAAGAGAAATCTAGCAGCAATGAAATTTGCATGATGGTGAAACTTTTGCTCCCTGTTGTTTTTTCGTTGGTGATTGCCGGTTAAAGTGG
>NW_903265.1:0-943 GCF_000209065.1 Trypanosoma cruzi | reverse complement strand
GCCGTGCTGTAAAACGCTGAGAATGCACGCACGCACAGGATTGTGGCTGCCGAGGCCCTCGCGAGGGGGAAAAAACCTGCATTTTTTTTTTTTGACATGTTGCTCGGTGTGTGCTGACGCGTGACGAATAACAACACGCCCCAATAAGCAGAAAAGAAGTAAAACAAAATGGCGCTGAGCGGCACACCGGTAAGCCAAAAATACGCAATCACCAATAAAAAAGCCGGCGATCACCCAGCAGGCACATCAAGCGTCCTCAAAACCAACCTGGAACAGACAAAAAAAAAGAGGCAATCATAGAAAACAAAGATCCCCGCCCCCAACCAGGAAAAACATTAAAGAAAACGCGATTCTTTTTTTTGTCCTTACTGCCGGGGTTGGCCGCCGCAAGAAATAAAAAATGGTAGGGCGGTGGCCCCGGACGCTAGATACAGGACGACGTGTCGAATTATCCAAGTTGCAGCGGCTGCCCCGGACGTTAGATACAGCACGACGTGTCGAATTATCCAAGCTGCAGCGGTGGCCTCGGGCGTTAGATATATGACGACTTACAGTAGTAACCACGCTGCGGCTGCGCACCCTAAACACGTCTTTTTCGTTTTCCAGGGGACAACGCAAATGTGCTCGATTGTTCGAAGATCGACATTAATACTTTACGTGAAAAGGAGTCGCGCGACCGCATTTTTTTAGCTCAGTGGCAAACACGCTCACAATGTCATCCGGGGACGCGGGTTCGATTCCCGCAGAAGCCTAAGTTTTTTCCATTTTTTTTTTTTTGAATTCTTGTTTCATATTGCTTTTTAAACTTCTGGCTTGCAGGACGGTGTGCGAGTTCTGCAATCGCACTGATTCCATCTGTTTCGTGGTTTGTGCGGCTGCGGCTGCGGTGGTGGCCGCGTGAGAGTGAGTGTGAGAGAGCCATGCACCGCCCGCATACACACAC
>NW_903264.1:0-943 GCF_000209065.1 Trypanosoma cruzi | reverse complement strand
CGTCGATTCTCCCAGCGTCGCCAAAACCAGCCGCTGCGTACTCCTCCGCCGTCAACAGGACACGTCCACCGGCGTCGTTGCAAACCACCCTCAAATGCGCCCCAGCCAAGAGCGACAGGCTCAGCGAGACCATCCGCGGCAGCAGTGCTCGGTTGCGCACAAAGCTCAGCGTGCTCCCAGCAGCGGTCACGGCGCCAGCAGCGTAGAGCATCCCCCTCGAGACGCCGTCGTGCACGTTGCCCTTCACCAGCAGCATCGACCCGCCATCCAGGCTCACCGTCGAATAAAACGCCACCGCGTAGTCCTCCGTCGACAAAAACTCGTTCCGCACAAGCGCCACAGCAGAGCCCGACACGCTCACAGCCCCACGCACAGACACCGCGTGCTTGCACAGCAGGAAGTCGCTGTCAGCAAACGCCACCACGGAGCCGCCACTGGCAGCAACACCGCCCTCCACCGACACGCACAGCCCCAGCGCCGTCTGCACCGACAGCCCGTCCAAGTACAGCGCACCGCGCGACGACAGCGCCACGCCGCCAACAAACAACACGCCAACAGCGTCGCGGAACACCGCCGCCACATGCGTGCGCGCAATGGTCAGCACGCTCCCCGTCAGATTCACGTTGTGCAGCACGAGGCACGCGGACGCGTCGCCAAGGTCGTAGTCGCCGCGGTGCGCAACACGCGCCTCTGCAATCAGCACCGAGTTCACCACAGTGACGCGCGAGCCTGGCGGAAATCGGTTCGCCACCAACACGCCGCCGCCAGAGGGAGACTCAAGCCCGCTGATCAACACATCAACGCGCTCGCCAGCAGGCGGGTCGGACAGCCACCCAACAACGTACAGGCTCGCTCCGCCCAAAAACGTGCAGTTCGCCAGCGTCACGTTGCGCACGCTCCCTGACATCGACCCCACGTCCCACACAAAGTCCGCCGCAAGGTC
>NW_903263.1:0-943 GCF_000209065.1 Trypanosoma cruzi | reverse complement strand
CGTTGTGGTCTAAATTTTTGTTTCGAATTATGAATGGTGGTGGTCAGAGACACTCTCTTTCAATGTCTGTTTGCGTGTTCACACACTGGACGCCAAACAACCCTGAACTATCCGCTGCTTGGAGGAGTTTCGCGAGATCTTGCCCACATGGGTGCTGCACTCGGCGGATCGTTTTCGAGCGGCTGCTGCACCGCACGTTGTGGTCTAAATTTTTGTTTCGAATTATGAATGGTGGTGGTCAGAGACACTCTCTTTCAATGTCTGTTTGCGTGTTCACACACTGGACGCCAAACAACCCTGAACTATCCGCTGCTTGGAGGAGTTTCGCGAGATCTTGCCCACATGGGTGCTGCACTCGGCGGATCGTTTTCGAGTGGCTGCTGCACCGCACGTTGTGGTCTAAATTTTTGTTTCGAATTATGAATGGTGGTGGTCAGAGACACTCTCTTTCAATGTCTGTTTGCGTGTTCACACACTGGACACCAAACAACCCTGAACTATCCGCTGCTTGGAGGAATTTCGCGAGATCTTGCCCACATGGGTGCTGCACTCGGCGGATCGTTTTCGAGTGGCTGCTGCACCGCACGTTGTGGTCTAAATTTTTGTTTCGAATTATGAATGGTGGTGGTCAGAGACACTCTCTTTCAATGTCTGTTTGCGTGTTCACACACTGGACGCCAAACAACCCTGAACTATCCGCTGCTTGGGGGAATTTCGCGAGATCTTGCCCACAAGGGTGCTGCAGTCGGCGGATCGTTTTCGAGCGGCTGCTGCACCGCACGTTGTGGTCTAAATTTTTGTTTCGAATTATGAATGGTGGTGGTCAGAGACACTCTCTTTCAATGTCTGTTTGCGTGTTCACACACTGGACGCCAAACAACCCTGAACTATCCGCTGCTTGGGGGAATTTCGCGAGATCTGCCCACATGGGTGCTGCACTCGG
>NW_903262.1:0-943 GCF_000209065.1 Trypanosoma cruzi | reverse complement strand
CTGCCTTCTGTCTCCTGCCGAACGCCTCCGCGCACTCCCTCCGCAGCTGAGCGTGCCACCGCAAAACAAAATACTCATCCGCACCGCCATCACCTCCGCCAGCAACATCGGCCGCCACCACACTAACACCGCACCACAGCACGCAGAGGGCACACACCAGCAGCACACGGCCAGTCATCATCATCGCCATCATCACTCCCGTCACTTGCGTGCAGCCTTCAGCACAAACCAACTCCCCGTCAACGCAGAGTGAAAGCAAAAAAAAAAGAATGGACAAGTCACACAACCACGCACCGTCCCATCCAGCGACGAGAGTCACGCACCGCACCACAACAACAATTAGGTGGACGCCGCTCAACAACAATCAAAACAAAAGAGGAGCGCTCCCCGCTCTTGCCCCGTTCCTCACGCTCCCAAAGTCACCATTACTGTTATTCCCTCTCCTCAGGCCCTCACAGGCGCGCCACGCTCGCTTCAACACGCGCCCCTCCTCAGGCAGTCCGTCATGTGCCCCCGCTGCTCCGCAACGTACGCCACCTCCTCTCAGTCAAACAGCTCCGTGTCCTCCACAATCGCCGGCATGCCCCAGCCGCGCAACACACACAGCGCCACAACGTCGTGCCGCCTATCCTCCACAATCACGAGCGCAACACCCAACGCGTACTGGCGCACGTGCCCCATGCGCTGCAACCAAATGCGGATCAGGTTGGCCGTCATGCACTGCAGCTTGGTGTCCTTCTGCTTGTGGCACCAAAAAGACGTGTAGCCGGCGGCACCGCAGTGCTGGAAGAAATGCGGAGCAGCAACCGTCCGAGTGTCCGTCTTACTGTACTCGCGGTTTAACGCTTCCAGCAAGAACGGGATCAGTGGCAGCTCATCCAGCGGGTTCGCCCTCTTATTCCTCCTTCGGCACCCCGTCCTCCTCCAGAGCAGCAGCTGACAC
>NW_903261.1:0-943 GCF_000209065.1 Trypanosoma cruzi | reverse complement strand
TCTCGCTGCCGCTTACGCCGTCGTGCCTTCGTTGACTCTGCGTCCACGCCTATTTCCTTCTGTGTGCCGCCAACCTCTGCCAGCGCCTCACCGCCTTCATCCGCCTTGATTATTCGCAGCCTGCGCACCTTCTTCCCCTCCGCTTTGAACTCCTCCGGTGCCGCTGCCTCATTTCCTTCCTGTTTACTCTGGCGAGGCGGTTTCTTTAGCAACTCCTTTTTATCGTGCTTCGCCGCCTCCTTCGTCGTTGTCCTCTTCCTTTTCCCTGCCCTCTCCTTTTCCTTCTTTTTCTCCTTCCTCTTCGTCTTTATCATCTTCACTTTCTTCAGATGCCCACACTCGGCAAGAAGCTCCTGCACAAGAAGAGACTTCGGCGCGGCCTCAGGTGTTGGCTCACAGCCGAGCTCTTGTGTCTCTTCCATTCGCTCTTCGGATTGCGTCTCGCATGCCGCCTTCTCTAATCCTGCGCAGAAGCGTTTATAATCCTCATCATCTTCAACGTTGCCAGTACGACACTCCAGCGGTGCAATATTTTTAGTTTTCTTCCCAGCCGCACCATGCCTGATAGGAGCTGAGATGCCAAAATACACCGGCACCCACTCCACCACTGACGCCATGGCGTCGGGGACATCGTCGCCCCCATCAAAAACCACACGGCCGTCAAAGATTTCTTTTACCACTTCAACCACACGATTCGCGACATTTTTGTCGCCCTCTTGCACTGGACACAAGGCAATGATGGCTGTGGAAAGAACATGTGGTCGGTCACCACGGCGTGGGCAACCGCGAAGGACAGAAACATCTATCATATCCCCCACATCGCCACAACCAACTCGCTCAAGAATAATGCCCTTCAGCTTGACTTCAGTGATATCGTGCAAAAAGCGCCGTATAAACAGGCATAATGGTCGTTGCCGTTTAGGGTGTTCAACGCCATCACATA
>NW_903260.1:0-943 GCF_000209065.1 Trypanosoma cruzi | reverse complement strand
GGCACCAAGGAGGACGATGTAGTGGTCGCTGCCCGGTGAAAGCTTTGCTGCCCAGTGGGTGGCGGCATGGTCCTTAGACAGGGCGGTGTCGAGTGCTGAACCGCCTCTTCGCTCGATTTCCCTCGTGCGCCCTCCGGTGTGGACGACCTGGAGGGCGTTCTTAACGCACCGCTGCGCGACGGTATCGCCACGGGAGTCTGATGGGATGCTGCAATCCCAAGCCTCCGTTTGTGCGTTGGCGCCTGCGCCCGTCAGGTTTGGCCCGTCCGCGCAGAACGGCCCATCAAATTCCTCCGCCGACACACTCTTCGCAGAGGAGGGAGGGAGGTACAGCAACAAAAACGCCGGTCTCATTCCTGCCTCTGAATGGACGGCCGCTTGCGCCACCCCAATGCCGGCGGCGAGGACCGGTCCCGCTTCCGCCCGCAGCCCCTCACGTACGAGAGCGGACGCACCGCTGCCTCGACAGGTGCAAGCGGCCCCGTGGTGCCGGAAACCCGGCAGGCTGAGGCCAGTGGCTTCAGGATGCGGGGCGTCGCCGTCCCACCCATCACACAATGCAACGCATTCTCGTCATCCCGCTTCATGCTCAGCGCCAGAAGCTTCGCCAGAGTGGGGCCGGCGGCGTTCCACACCCCCGCTCGGCAGCAACATGGTGCGGATGGCGCTGCTGACGGAACCGCAACGCGCGCCACCAAAACCCCATGGTGCCGCGATGTGCACCAGTAATGCGCGGCTGGTCCGGGCGCTGGTCGATGCTGTCCGCCCCGCGCCAACAGCAATTCCATGAGGGAATGTTCACCTGGGCGGCTGGCCGGATCTGGTGTTTTTCAATAGTAGAAACCAAGCAGGGCGGGAATGAGAGGGGATGAATGGAATAAGGGTGGGTTCACTACATCCTCAAAGTTTACCGCCAAGTAAGCGCATATCATCCGATAACCGC
>NW_903259.1:0-943 GCF_000209065.1 Trypanosoma cruzi | reverse complement strand
CCTCCAACTCCCATAAAACACAAACAAAAAATAATAACAAATAAATCAACCATAAAAAAATTAAAAGAAAAGGCGAAGGGTGGATACAAATATACAAAAAAAAACTATTTAACATACAGAAATGTGTAAAAGAAAAACAAAAGAATTCATAAATAATCAAAAAAGAAATTACAGGAGAATAATCCACTGGGCCGCTGGCCGGATCCTGAGTTTATCAATAATACAAACCAAACCAGATAGGAACAAGAAAGGATGAATGGAATAAGAGTGGATTCACCATACCCTCAACGTTTAACACCAGGTAAGTGTATATATGTATATATATATCGTCCGTTAGCCACAATTGTGGGCCGCTCACTCTATTCGGATGGGGTATGTAAATACAGACTTACGAAGTGGCAGACTTCGGGGTCCTCCAGCCACAAGACACCGCCGCGTGGTGGGAAATCAAAAGGGAGTTGGCTTTAAAGGCAAAATTAATAATAAATAATTTTGTGCTACCGCCATCGGCACCCTGATTGCTTCCATCGCGGTCATCCAATCGACCACAAGACAGAGAAAAAATACCACACGGAAATGTCTTCGTTTTATCAGAAGATATATTAATTTAGGCAGCCAGCCCTCGTCGCAAGCATCCTGGTCACAAGCACCTATTCTTCGGCTCGTCCACACACTTCATTTACCGTCCATCCCACAACACACACAATAGGAGAAGCAAAGGATCATTACACAAAGCCAAGGCAAATAAATAAATAATAATGGGAAATCACAGCCCACACGGGGCCCTCGCACACGCACACAAACGCCCTCACGGCATTCCTCAGAAGAAGTCAAACAGACTGGTACTCGTAAACCATCAAAAAGAAAAAAGGTGCGTGGTGCCTCGACATTGGCAGCCAACACAGGAGAGGCAGAGTGTATAGAGCATGTTCCTGGCATAAAG
>NW_903258.1:0-943 GCF_000209065.1 Trypanosoma cruzi | reverse complement strand
CTCTGTCAATATCTGTTTGCGTGTTCACACACTGGACACCAAACAACCCTGAACTATCCGCTGCTTGGAGGACTTTCGCGAGCTCTTGCCCACACGGGTGCTGCACTCGGCTGATCGTTTTCGAGCGGCCGCTGCATCACACGTTGTGGTCCAAATTTTTGTTTCCGATTGTGAATGGTGGGAGTCAGGGGCACTCTCTGTCAATATCTGTTTGCGTGTTCACACACTGGACACCAAACAACCCTGAACTATCCGCTGCTTGGAGGAATTTCGCGAGCTCTTGCCCACAAGGGTGCTGCACTCGGCTGATCGTTTTCGAGCGGCTGCTGCATCACACGTTGTGGTCCAAATTTTTGTTTCCGATTGTGAATGGTGGGAGTCAGAGGCACTCTCTGTCAATATCTGTTTGCGTGTTCACACACTGGACACCAAACAACCCTGAACTATCCGCTGCTTGGAGGAATTTCGCGAGCTCTTGCCCACACGGGTGCTGCACTCGGCTGATCGTTTTCGAGCGGCCGCTGCATCACACGTTGTGGTCCAAATTTTTGTTTCCGATTGTGAATGGTGGGAGTCAGAGGCACTCTCTGTCAATATCTGTTTGCGTGTTCACACACTGGACACCAAACAACCCTGAACTATCCGCTGCTTGGAGGAATTTCGCGAGCTCTTGCCCACACGGGTGCTGCACTCGGCTGATCGTTTTCGAGCGGCTGCTGCATCACACGTTGTGGTCCAAATTTTTGTTTCCGATTGTGAATGGTGGGAGTCAGAGACACTCTCTGTCAATATCTGTTTGCGTGTTCACACACTGGACACCAAACAACCCTGAACTATCCGCTGCTTGGAGGAATTTCGCGAGCTCTTGCCCACACGGGTGCTGCACTCGGCTGATCGTTTTCGAGCGGCTGCTGCATCACACGTTGTGGTCTAAATTTTTGTT
>NW_903257.1:0-943 GCF_000209065.1 Trypanosoma cruzi | reverse complement strand
TAAAAGCAAACAAAAATGATTAAAAACAAACATAAAAAAACATACGAAATTATACACCAAAAAAAAGAGAAAAATTAAAAGCCGAAAAAAAAAAACGCTTATAGTGGTTTCCCTAAAGCAGCAAGAAAAAATGGAAAACATTAAAGAAAAACAAAAACAAATTATTCTCTGCGTAGTAAAATTTATCCCTAGCGGTGTGTGTGTGTCGGTGCAGGAAAGGGCAAGCGCTCCACACTGAGGCCGCACGCTCCTCACGCAGCCGCAAAGCCACACAGTCCCAGCAGAAGAAGCAGCGGCAGCAGTCCCCTCCCGTACGCGGAACCAGCATCACCATTTGCCCCACCATCACCCGTTTCTCGTGCCGTCCCTTCATTCCCAGCAGAAGTCAAGCGTCCCGCTGGCGCATTTTGGGTATTGGCAGCTCTCTCCACAGTTGTCCTCCCCGGTGCTGAATTTTTCTTTGGGCCAGACACAGCAGATGCGATGGTTTGAGGAACATCTCCCGCTTGTGGTTCCGGAACTCTCTTTGGAACGGGTTTCCTGTCCTTGATTGCAGCCATCTCAGTGGGATTCAGTGGGCGGTTGTACAGAAAAACATTTGTCACCGTCATAGGAGAGTTTTGCATATCGCACGCGCCAAAGCAAAAGCTTACAAGATCAAGTGGCGCCTCACCTTTTAACGGCAATTCTTCCTCCCCCAGCGACTGGCCATCAACGTACATAGAGCTCTTGTTGCCTTGCAGCATGAGTGCCACTTGGTATTCTTTCTTCGGCTCCCAGGGCCTGCTTTCCGTTGTTGTTTTTTCATCGTATTGGAACATCGTCTCCCACTTTTTGTCCGCGGTATACAAGATTCCCATGGTATGCGTGGAATTAGTGTTCGCCAACATCGCACCCAGTAGAGGAGTGTTATTACTCGGAACATCTTCGATGGTCACCGACG
>NW_903256.1:0-943 GCF_000209065.1 Trypanosoma cruzi | reverse complement strand
TTCGGTGCAGCAACGGCCATACGCAAAACCCCAAATCATACACTCCACAACAGCGATGCATCACGGTAATTCCCACACAACAGAAAAAAGTGCAATTCGCATGCTTTATTGAAAATATCTGCGGTGTGCGTGGCGAAAGAGTGCCGTCACGCTGCCTTTCTTATTGCATTCGCCATTCACATATAACTTGGAGGCACGCAGCCACCAATCCTCCGTTCCGCTCTCCGTGCTGCTTGTGTCGCTTCACTGGAGGAAGTTGTCACCGCACATCCCCCTCACCGTGCATTGCGAAATACAAATCAACCATACGGCATGGGTGCGGTGCCGCCCCGCAAAAAATTCCAGGATCTTCCCCACTGCCTCGTGTGGCGCAGACGGCAGTATCATGATGCCTGCGAAAGGCTTTTTATCCAAAAAGGAATGCGGTCCCACCACACGCCCGTAAAAACGTTTGGTCCGCCGCACACAAAGGAGTGGAGCGGGGGAACAGCAGGAAAGACAACACCGGCAGCCATGAGCAGCCCGCACACGCCAACACACCGCTGCCCCGCACATCACCAAGAATAATCTTTTGTCCCCCTGGCCGGATCCTGAAATTCCCTATAGAAACCAAAATCAAGATGGGGAAGAGAATGTAATTGAGGGCAGTTAAATGCCCAAACGTTTTCTTCTAATAAAATATATATTCTGTTAGCCACTATCATGACATACTGCACTCTATCCGAATAGGATATATATATATTTTATTTATTTTATTACTTACGAGGTGGCAGACTTTGGGGCCCTCCAGCCACAAGACTCCGCCGCTCCCCTTCGCAAGTTCCAGCCATATGCCAAAGTCTGAGGCGTAAAAGACACGACAGCGTGACATGCCGTCTTTGGGGTTGTCCGCAGACCGCACGTAGGCAGAGGATGCCTGTATTCCGCGAGAGTCAACAAACTC
>NW_903255.1:0-943 GCF_000209065.1 Trypanosoma cruzi | reverse complement strand
TCGTAGGGCGGAGCAACCCACGTAATCGTCGCCTCGGCCGTGCATGGGGCACAACGGGCGTTAGCCTCTTCAGTCACTCTCAGACGCACCCGCATGCCGAGGCACCGCAACGCCGCATGCATGACAGCACCGAGATGTATGTTTCTTCCGTGTCCCTCGCATCCGTCGTGTTGGTGGGAGGCGTGTCCAGACACCACGAAGAGGGCTTGTCCCCAGGCACCGCAGACAAACATTCTCCCCTCCAAATAACAGCGGCAGCATTTCTCACATCCAGTGCGGGACCAATGATGGGGCAACTGTCCATCGGGCGTTTTGCTGACCCCTCATGGATAATTCGTCTACACACCAACCACTCGAATACCGATCCAACGTGCAGCGTCTGGCAGGAACGCCCCCTTCGCAGAACATCTGGGGATATTCACTCATGTTCGGTGCGGAGCACTTCCTCTGCAGCAGCGCACAGCACGAATTCCTTCACCAGCGCATCGGCTCCGCCATCTCCCACTTCACCCTCATGCAGCCCAGGTCAGCCGGTGCGGCCAGCGTCAGCTCCGTGCGGCAGCCGGCACAACCAATCGGTGCCATCCACTCATCCTTCGCGTGGCGCTGCGACCAGTGCGACACCAGCGTCCTCCCGTCACCATCGCCATCCTGCAGTTCCATGCCATCAATGTCGTCGCAGTCACGGGGCTCCTCGCAGCCACCACGGCAGTCGTCGAGTGCACCACCACCGACAGCGCTCTGCCACGCACAGCACCATGTCAGCATTGGCAACACCAGTGGAACAATGCCCAGCACGCATCGTGAACCGAATGCAAACGCTGCCCGTGGCAAATGGGGGCACAATCAAAGGACCCTCCAGTGGCTGCACGAGCAGACGATCCGCATGCAGTTTGAAAGCAGCAGGGACAACTTCATTCTCGAGAATGATCCCGGCGCAGAG
>NW_903254.1:0-943 GCF_000209065.1 Trypanosoma cruzi | reverse complement strand
AGAGTGAAATCCGCAAGAACATTGCCATATTCATGCAGGACGCAACAGCCACCAGCCCACTCAGCAGCTGTGTGGGCAATATTCCGCGAAACACGATCCACGTCCACAGAGAACTTGTTGTCCAGTGCACAAACATTTTGATGGGCCAAGCAACGTGGGCCCAACAACGACAACGCCAGTCGATATTATGTCTTGGAGCCGCCAGTGAGAGCCATTGATTGGAACAAACACCAAAGCCACCAACGGCCAACAAAAACTGCGACAAGGCACTCGTACTTCAATCAAAGAATGGATTCGTCTCGTCCAGGAAGAAGAAAGAATAAATAATATTTTTCCTCCTCACAGAGCCTTCCAGCAATAAAACACCATCATGCGATCCGCCCCTATCGGCATTACCCAGGAGCACGAGAACTGTGCAATGTGTAGAGGGCTCTGCAATCAGGCAAATTAGACGCTCCACGGTGGCAAACAGACTCCTCCCAGGCAACGCATCAACCAACCGCGAGCAGCATGCCTCTTCATGGACTCTCCGTTTTGGCTCCAACCGAGACGGAAGGCCTTCGTCGCTCAGCACCAACCCCGCGTTGCATCGTGTCGTCAGATAAAACAAGTGAGGATGGCAGAGTGCATCATCGGGGAAGTCGCCCTCAAATGTGGGAAACGGCATCGCATCCGCCGGAAACAGGTGCGCATGATGTCCCTCCACGTCAGCCGCGCAGCCTGTCAGATGAAGGAAAATTTGTTAAAAAGGAAGTCAGCGCACTCACCTCCACCCCAGGCAGTTTTATCAGGGCAGTCGAATCATCAAGTCGGGGCTCCACACTTCTTGAGGGATATCGTGACGCTCTGACAAGTCCACGTGCATTTCCACACAACGTCCTATTCCCTTTCCCCCTCTGCATGCGCCCGCATCGTCTCTTAAGCCACACCCAGGACAGAACGG
>NW_903253.1:0-943 GCF_000209065.1 Trypanosoma cruzi | reverse complement strand
AGAGGCCAGAGCTCGTTCGACGTGGGCGGTCGTAAGATTCGTGAGCTTTTCGTTGTGTTGAAGTGCGCTGTATAAATTTATGTTGTCGAACGCATCCTGCCCTCGTATCCTCACGAACCGCGAGGCGCGGTGGGGATCCGCCCTCGCCGTCTTCGGCGCCACGGACCAATCAGAAATTACGGTCCCGTCCGGCTCCAGCGTGACATTGTTGGGTGTCAAGGACGCTATCCCGGACCAACGGCTTGTCGTTATCCACGCATTTCAGAAAACAACACGTTGCTTCCAATCGGCTCGGCCGCGGATAAACTCATCCCTCTCTTCCTCTGTCAAGGGGCGCGCCTGCTTCGTCTCGGGTCGCGCCGCAATTCCTCGTGACCCCAGAATCACCATGTCCAGCGGGGTTGAATTTATTTCCACTATGGACCGCAGCATCCTGGCGTGCTGCTGTCGGGTGGATGGCGCCACATCCAATATTGCCACCAAAAAGGCCGCGCAGCTCTCCTCGTTCATCAGCTGTTCGTGCGTGCAGCAAAGCACAAAAAGTTGAAAATTGCCCCGCTAGTGACATTCTCTGCTCCTTCCTTGGCAGCGCACACATTTCTCAAGCCTACTCGTTCGCGCTCCTCATATGGCCGGCCCAAAGCGGAGATGTCGGTGATTCTTCGTACCACAGTCGAGCGTCGTTGGCGGATAAGCTCCACTGCCCTTGTCGACGATTGCATCGGGCAATTTGAGAGATCGGGCGGAGCATCGGCGGTGCGGTGCGACGCCATACAGGAAGGGATGGGGCTGCATTCTTCCGCCTTCATAAGCGGCCGGCAGCCCCTCGCCGTTTTTTGGCGGCCGTCCGTGCTGCAAGTCATTTCTTCTGGCCGCGCTGCGCACGTTGCGTGCAGATGCGTCGTGTCCACAAATACGACACAATCGGCATCGCAACAGTCGT
>NW_903252.1:0-943 GCF_000209065.1 Trypanosoma cruzi | reverse complement strand
CACGGTATTCTGAGGATCCGTCCCACAAGCCTGTGAAAGTTGTTCGAGAAATATACGCAGGCGGAGTGACCCCTTTCAATGCAGCGATATCTGATTGCCTCGGGGAACGGACATTGGAACGCCTCCCAAGTGTAGCAGAATAAAATGGCTTTTTGAGGCTGATGTTGGCGTCGAAGGATAATATTTTGCCAATATTTTTTGGATGGCTTGCTTTGAAATCGTTCACGGAGAGTGCCTTTGCCAAGGCAATGGCGACGAAACTCACGGAGTTTGAGCCGCCAACAGGGCGTCAAGCAAAGCCCTGCGTCTTGAAGTTGGCCCTGAATTGCATCCCAAGGGAGATGAGGGTTTGCTGCCGAGTGAATATGAAAAAACGATCCGTAAAATAAAGTACGGGGTGCTGCACACACCGTGGGCCACGAAATTTTTGCTGGTGGACGGCTTTGTTTTTCAGAGTCCAATCCAATGACGCTGGTTGGGCTGCGGATGGCTACGGCGGGTGGGCACCACACCACCGCCAGCACTGTGCGGCAGTTCACTGAGTGCCTGGCGGCATATTTTAATGGTTGGGAGGAGTTATCCCGAGACATGTCGTGGGATATTATTTATGTGCAGCATGCAGACAGCAAGCTGATGAGTGGCTGGCAGAGATGTGATGTCGTAAATTCCGATAATGCGAGTGAGGAAGAAAACAAGGGGATTGCGGCGTTCTGGGAGGAAGAGGTGCGCCAGTATGTAGCAGCAATATCATCCAGAGAGTTTAGAAGGGACGAAGCTCTCTGAGGTGGGGAAGAACCACCGAAATGGTAAAAATAAATTAGGGAATGAAAGGGCAATTTTGATTTGTGGTAAAGAAATATTGTGGGAGTTATATATTTTTGGATGCTTTTGTGTGAGCATGCGGTGCGGATGCACCAGCACCGGGCGGCAGCACCGCGCACAG
>NW_903251.1:0-943 GCF_000209065.1 Trypanosoma cruzi | reverse complement strand
AAAACTCGCCATTGTTGCCGTAGGAAATGTTATGGGATTTCACGCCTCCCTTGAATTGGAATCAACGTGCAAGCGTTGCTTTTACATATTTGAGAGCCCACGCACGCTTTGGCCATGCGGCCACACCTTCTGCCAGCAGTGTCTGCCGTTTATGTTCACGGAGCAGGGCGAACTGATATGCGAAGAGTGCGGCTCACTGTGTGAAGTTGGCTACACGCCAAACCTGGCGCTGGAGCTCGTGGCCAGCTACCAAGTCATGCAGCACACCGACTACGACGATGACGATGACGATGACGATGATGGTGAAATTGGCTGCGTTGTGCAACGGCGCAGCATTGAGGAGGTGCTAACAGCAATGCTGAAGGATCTCATGAGCACTCAAACCACAATAGCAGATGCACCACGAAAAACGGCGGGGAAAGCGGCACCCCACCCGCTGGAGCTCGTTATGTAATTTGTTTTTAGCGGAAGGAACGGGGAAGAGCGGCCGGAGGGAGAGAGGAGAAGCGAAGGACCGCTCGTGTCCCTGCGATGTAAATGTGAGGTCAAACTTGCAACATCCCCTAGTGAGTTGCCATGCATTTTTTGTTTGTTTGGAGGGATTTTTTGGTTGTTGTTTTTTTCCCGCCACGTTGACTTGCACGCCGGTGTCGCACTTTTTTTTTTTTTTTTTTTTTTTTGGCTTTCCTGTATTTTGCTTGTTGTTGTTTCTGTGGTGGTGTTCTTTCACTCTTCCTTCCTCTTCTCTTCGCTGGCATGTAGTCGTTGATGCCTCTCTGTGTGGGCTGGGGCCCTGCAGGTGGGTGATGAAGTTCAAGGCCACTGTGCGTGACCAGCGCACCCTTGCCAGTGCGTGCCAGGCGTGCCGCGGCATTCAGCGTCGGTGCGTGATCAAACTGCACCCCACACGCATTCGCTTCTTCACGAGCACGCAGTTTGCAGA
>NW_903250.1:0-943 GCF_000209065.1 Trypanosoma cruzi | reverse complement strand
GGTTGCTTGTTCGCAGAGATCTTGCGCGAGCAGTCGAAAAGCGCAGGAGAAAATGAGAGGAAAAAGAGCACATCAGCGGAGAGCCGGCAAGAGCAGCTGCAGCCAAACACACAGACACACAAACAGGGCGAGAGCATCGGGCACCTCCACCCGCACAGCAATCAGACTCCCTCTATACTTCACGTGCGGCCCGTCATGAAAACCACACGCGCACCACGAGCCGCCCAGAGGGCTACGTCCCGCGGCATCAAAAAAAAAAGAAGAGGGTGGACAAACCCAAATCAAAAAAAAGAAAACAAAAAATCGTGCTTCTAGACGCTTGTAAAAACAAGAAACGCCACAAAGGATCTAACTAGAGGCGTGCGACACCGCCTTGGTGCCCTCCGCCATTGCGTGCTTCGCCAGGTCCGCCGGCAGCACGAGGCGCACCGCCGTCTGCAGCTCGCGTGCACCCAGTGTGCGCTTCTTGTTGACGCGCACCACCGTGGCGGCCTCGGACGCAATGCGCTCAAAGAGGTCGTTCACGAACGAGTTCACAATCTTCATCGTCCGGCCGGACATCGACATATGGTTGTTGATCGACTTGAGCGAGCGGCTGATGTAGACATTCCACGTCCGCTTCGGCTTGCGGTGCGACCTCTTGCCGCCCTTTTTGCGGTTCGCCGACGAGCTCTTGGGGGTGGCCATGGCTTGGTTCGTACTTGGTTCTGGTTGCTTGTTCGCAGAGATCTTGCGCGAGCAGTCGAAAAGCGCAGGAGAAAATGAGAGGAAAAAGAGCACATCAGCGGAGAGCCGGCAAGAGCAGCTGCAGCCAAACACACAGACACACAAACAGGGCGAGAGCATCGGGCACCTCCACCCGCACAGCAATCAGACTCCCTCTATACTTCACGTGCGGCCCGTCATGAAAACCACACGCGCACCACGAGCCGCCCAGAGGGCT
>NW_903249.1:0-943 GCF_000209065.1 Trypanosoma cruzi | reverse complement strand
AACCCTGAATTATCCGCTGCTTGGAGGAATTTCGCGAGCTCCTGCCCAGAAGGGTGCTGCACTCGGCGGATCGTTTTCGAGCGGCTGCTGCACCACACGCTGTGGTCTAAATTTTTGTTTCTAATTATGAATGGCGGGAGTCAGAGGCACTCTCTTTCAATGTATGTTTGCGTGTTCACACACTGGACACCAAACAACCCGGAACTATCCGCTGCTTGGAGGAATTTCGCGAGCTCTTGCCCACAATGGTGCTGCAGTCGGCGGATCGTTTTCGAGCGGCTGCTGCACCACACGTTGTGGTCTATGTTTTTGTTTCGAATTATGAATGGCGGGAGTCAGAGGCACTCTCTTTCAATGTATGTTTGCGTGTTCACACACTGGACACCAAACAACCCTGAATTATCCGCTGCTTGGAGGAATTTCGCGAGCTCCTGCCCACAAGGGTGCTGCACTCGGCGGATCGTTTTCGAGTGGCTGCTGCACCACACGTTGTGGTCTAAATTTTTGTTTCGAATTATGAATGGCGGGAGTCAGAGGCACTCTCTTTCAATGTATGTTTGCGTGTGCACACACTGGACACCAAACAACCCTGAACTATCCGCTGCTTGGAGGAATTTCGCGAGCTCCTGCCCACAAGGGTGCTGCACTCGGCGGATCGTTTTCGAGTGGCTGCTGCACCACACGTTGTGGTCTAAATTTTTGTTTCGAATTATGAATGGCGGGAGTCAGAGACACTCTCTTTCAATGTATGTTTGCGTGTGCACACACTGGACACCAAACAACCCTGAACTATCCGCTGCTTGGAGGAATTTCGCGAGCTCCTGCCCACAAGGGTGCTGCACTCGGCGGATCGTTTTCGAGCGGCTGCTGCACCACACGTTGTGGTCTGTGTTTTTGTTTCGAATTATGAATGGCGGGAGTCAGAGGCACTCTCTTTCATGTA
>NW_903248.1:0-943 GCF_000209065.1 Trypanosoma cruzi | reverse complement strand
CAGCGCAGAACCGACAGTCACGTCAAGCGGCCTCGCCTCCGTCGTCAACTCGTCCGTTGCCATGAGCGCAGCCGCATCCCTGTCCGCGGGGGCAGTTACTGCTGCCGAGTCACTGAGCAGAGCAGAACCGACAGTCACGTCAAGCGGCCTCGCCTCCGTCGTCAACTCGTCCGTTGCCATGAGCGCAGCTGCATCCCTGTCCGCGGGGGCAGTTGCTGCCGCCGAGTCACTGAGCAGCGCAGAACCGACAGTCACGTCAAGCGGCCTCGCCTCCGTCGTCAACTCGTCCGTTGCCATGAGCGCAGCTGCATCCCTGTCCGCGGGGGCAGTTGCTGCCGCCGAGTCACTGAGCAGCGCAGAACCGACAGTCACGTCAAGCGGCCTCGCCTCCGTCGTCAACTCGTCCGTTGCCATGAGCGCAGCTGCATCCCTGTCCGCGGGGGCAGTTGCTGCCGCCGAGTCACTGAGCAGCGCAGAACCGACGGTCACGTCAAGCGGCCTCGCCTCCGTCGTCAACTCGTCCGTTGCCATGAGCGCAGCTGCATCCCTGTCCGCGGGGGCAGTTGCTGCCGCCAAGTCACTGAGCAGCGCAGAACCGACAGTCACGTCAAGCGGCCTCGCCTCCGTCGTCAACTCGTCCGTTGCCATGAGCGCAGCTGCATCCCTGTCCGCGGGGGCAGTTGCTGCCGCCGAGTCACTGAGCAGCGCAGAACCGACGGTCACGTCAAGCGGCCTCGCCTCCGTCGTCAACTCGTCCGTTGCCATGAGCGCAGCTGCATCCCTGTCCGCGGGGGCAGTTGCTGCCGCCAAGTCACTGAGCAGCGCAGAACCGACGGTCACGTCAAGCGGCCTCGCCTCCGTCGTCAACTCGTCCGTTGCCATGAGCGCAGCCGCATCCCTGTCCGCGGGGGCAGTTGCTGCCGCCGAGTCACTGATCAGCGCA
>NW_903247.1:0-943 GCF_000209065.1 Trypanosoma cruzi | reverse complement strand
AGGGTGGAAATGGTAACTTATTTCGCGTGAGGGGCGCCAATCTCAGTTTCATTCAACGGGCGGTTGTACAGAAAGACGTTCGCCACCGTCGCATGGATTTTTCCGCTGCTCAACTGCTCATCGTACGCGCCAAAGTAAAAGTGTGAGACCGCGTCCAGCCCTTCATTGAACGAATTTCTCAGACTCATATTCCAAAGGGGAGTCCCGTCAACGTACACGGAGCCCACACCGTCACGCATTTTGAGCACCACGTGATACGTTTTGTCCAGCTCCCATGCGGTAAAATGCTTCGGGAACAACTCATGCTCCACCCTCCACTCCATATTATTATCGTACGACAGTCCCAGGAGTGTTGTCTTCCCCATTTTCTTCAGGCCCATCAGGGGAGTGATGCCCTTCGGCACCTCGTGAATCGACACCGTTGCCGCAAGAGTAAACCCATAGTTTGCAAAGTGGAACGGTCTGGTCGGCCACTGCTTGTCCACGGGCCACTCGGCCCCCGCGCCTTGCCCTTCGAACGTCAGCCCACTGGGAGCCTTTTTCGCCGCACCCCTCACAACGGCATTCACCCCAAGGTACTCGTCCTCCCACTTGTCCCCACGGAGCCTATCGGCCAAATGGCCCACAAGCCCAGCCGTGGGGATAGGAACAGAACAGTTCCCTCTTGACAGCGCGGCGCCTGAGGCAATTGAGCCGCATTGTCTCAAGGCATTGTCCTTCGCGGCCCAAGTATCCAGCGCATGCCTTATCCAGTGCAGCTCGGAAGCCAGATCCAGGAAGAAGGCTCCGGAGCTGCTTCCAACACCGGCCTCGTACAAACAATACAGCTTATCATTCGCGTACAACAGAGAGCTGGAGGTCGCGCCATACCCAGTGGGTAACAGGCCAGACGTGGTAAATGCGGTTCGTGTCCGTTAGCCACCAGGTGAATCTCGCTCCTTTC
>NW_903246.1:0-943 GCF_000209065.1 Trypanosoma cruzi | reverse complement strand
ATTTTCCCACCACTCAATTCTTGCGTGCCCGCACAAAGCAGCAAACAAAGCCAGAGCGCACACAAACCCAAACAACCCCCTCACTCGCTAAAGCACATTATTCGCATGGAGTGACATTTGAGGCCATACCAGCAACATTGGGCTGCATGGAGTTTCCCCGCCAACCCTGAGAAAAGACACAATAAGTCTGTGGAGTAAAAGTAACAGCCCCTTGGTGTTGCCCGCAGTCCGCATGGCAAGACGCATTCCACGCACGCGTCGTTCAGGATCCCTCGCCACCTAAAGGCACATCAACAAAACGATAAAAATACCTGCGTGCAAGGTGGCAACCAAATGCGTGAACACATCAGCCTGCTTTGTTCGATGCCTTTGGAGATCAGTCCCACACAACCCAACCAAAGTGACACCGGACGGAACGGCGCCGGTCAATAATAATTAAGAATCACGCCGATGCCAAAGGCAGAAGAAATTTGGGTTTGTTCCCGAATTCGGGGCAACAGTGGCATGGGAATATGTACGTGTGCAAGGCCTTTCTTGGAACGGTGCTCCCAATCCCTCCCTGCCCTGACACAAAAGGGCAAAAAAAGAGGAGCACACTCTCCAGAAAAGGGAGTGACGGCTGGAAAGTCAGCCCCGCTTCGTCTCACGTGACATCCACATATGCGCACTTCGCCCCAAATATTTACCGCCATGAATGCCGCATACATGCCGTGCGGTTCTGTCACTCGCAGCGGGATCTTTCCCCGGTAAACAAAAAAAAAAAAATGGCCATGGCGCAGCTCCACTCAGTGAGACAATCGGGGCAGACACGGGTGGGAACCAGACATCATACCAAAAAAGGGGGTAATAACTCCTCCAGGCCACGGAATCGTGCAGTGTTGATCCCTCTTCTTCTGAGTGGAACCTCCTCAACAGAACAAATGCAACAGACACATGTGCAGCA
>NW_903245.1:0-943 GCF_000209065.1 Trypanosoma cruzi | reverse complement strand
GTCGTCCCACGCTTCGGCTTTTTGTTTTGTTTTTCATTGTTTTGTGGTTGAGAGCACCCATTCCGCGGGCTGCGTGTGTGTTTGTGTGTGATGATATGAGTAATTTGTGCGTGTGTGCTATCTGCCTCTCTCTGCCGTTGCTTTCTTCTGACTCTCTTGTGGCGCACAGCTGCTCTGCAATTATAGGCGCTGCCAAACACACAAGCACATGCACACACATGCCGTGTTTAAAACGCTGAGAATGCACGCACGCACAGGATTGTGGCTGCGGAGGACCTCGCGAGGGGCGAAGAAGCCTGCGTTTTGTTTTTTTGACATGTTGCTCGGTGTGTGCTGACGCGTGACGAATAACAACACGCCCCAATAAGCAGAAAAGAAGTAAAACAAAATGGCGCTGAGCGGCACACCGGTAAGCCAAAAATACGCAATCACCAATAAAAAAGCCGGCGATCACCCAGCAGGCACATCAAGCCTCCTAAAACCAACCTGGAATAGACAAAAAAAGGGGGAGGGGGGCAATCATAGAAAACAAAGATCCGCCCCCCCAAACAGGAAAAGCATTAAAAAAAAACGCGATCCTATTTTTTGTCCTTACTGCTGGGGTTGGCCGCCGCAGGGAATAAAAAAGAGTAGGGCGGTGGCCCCGGACGAGAGATACATGACGACGTGTCGAATTATCCAAGTTGCAGCGGCTGCCCCGGACGAGAGATACATGACGACGTGTCGAATTATCCAAGTTGCGGCGGTCCGCCCCGAACGAGAGATATATGACGACGAATCGAAGTATTCACGCTGCGGCTGCGGCCCCGTACGAGAGATATATGACGACGAATCGAGGTATCCACGCTGCGGCGGCGCACCCTAAACATGTCGCTTTCGTTTTCCAGGGGACAACGCAAATGTGCTCGATTGTTCGAAGATCGAACTTAACACCTTACGTGAA
>NW_903244.1:0-943 GCF_000209065.1 Trypanosoma cruzi | reverse complement strand
AGGTCGTTGCAGGCGGGCGGGTCGGCGGTGTACGTTGGCGGCGGTGTGGAACTGCTGTCGAGCGCTGTGGTGCTTGACGGCGTGTCGCTGGAGGCGTCGGGCGGTCCGACCGCGTCCGCGATGAATGTAACGTTCTCGTCGCGTCTCAGTCTGCGTAACCACTCGGTGTTCTCCGTGACGAACGTGTCGGTTGTGAGCAACGGCGGCGGCATTGTGCTTGGCGAGCGCCTCGCGGTGTTTGATTCGGTGCTGCGCTTCGTGGGCGTCGAGGGGTCTGTCGCGTCGTCCTCGTTGGTGCGCTGCGACGGTGGGACGGTCGGTGGCGGCGGGTGGCTGGACATGCACGACGTGTGGGCGGTGGGCGAGGCGTCGTCGGTGGCGTCGCTGTCAGGGGTGACGCTGGGCGGCGGCGCCGTGTCGATTGCTCGCTGCGCTGCCACCGGCGCGACGCTTGCCGCCGGGCCGACGATCACGAGCGGCGCTGTGTCCGTCCAGTGCAACCGTGCCGGCGGCCGCGTGCTGCAGAGCGGCGGCGACTACCGCTTGGCCGGCCTGCCCTCCGTGAGCGTGGTGCCGTGCGACGGCTGTGCGGCCGCGCTGGCGTGCTTCGATGCGCTGACGGCGTCTTTCTCCGAGTGCGTGTGCAGCTGCCGCGCCGGCGGTGTGGGCGAGGCGTGCCTGCCGTTTGACATGCCGCCTGCGAGTTCCGGCGGTGGCGGTGCGCAGGACTGCGTGAGTGGCGTGACGCTGACGGAGTCCGTGACGGTTGGCGGTGGGCGTGCGACGGTGTGCTTCGACTCGGTGGTGTTCAGCGGACCGATCACTGTGGCGGTGGACCTGCACTTGATGGACGCGTTCGCTGACGCGCTGAACGTGACGCTGCGACACTGCGTGCTTGTGGGCGGCGCGCAGCTGCGGATTGGCGGCCTCAGCGAGATCACGG
>NW_903243.1:0-943 GCF_000209065.1 Trypanosoma cruzi | reverse complement strand
CGCGAGCGACGGAAGGACGCGATTTGCCTGCCGATTGCTTTGAATGTGAAGAGGGGCTCACATGTGGCGCGGTACACCGGCGCTGGCAAAGACACGGCGGCCAAACATGCGGCAGTGACTATTAATATATGAGGCAAAAAACTTCCCCACGGTGGCGAAGTACAGGTCAGCCAAAAAACAGAGAAAAAAAGAAATAACAAAAAACAAACAAGCACTTCAATTAAACCCTCTCCTCGGCTCATTCAAAGAGTGCAGCCGCAACACACAATTGGGGATGACAGCCTGGCTCAATGCACTCAACATGCTCGCACACCCCAAAAGGGAATTCACTCCACACTCATGCACACACACAAGAAGTGGCAGTCTTTCGGGCTCCGCAGCCGCCGGACCCCTCACCGTGTGGAGGGCAGTCGTGGCGGAGTGGTCGGCATCTTTGGAGGCAACAATTAAGTAAAAAAGAAAAAAAAAACACGGTTATATAAACAGGACACGGTATACTCCACCTGACTCCATCCGATAGCACATTCCTTTCCACAAGATTCCAAGAGGCAAGAGGTGTACTGCCACCGCAGTGCGCTGAACACCCATTCCCCATCGTCAGCAGGGCGCAAAAGAAAACAAAAATAAAGAGAGAAATACTGCAACATCCAAACACATTGATTTCATACCCGGCATGCACGTGAAAAGAATAGGCGCAAAAACAGAAACAAAAAAACAACAACAACTATGTCACAATTTGCTTTACGCTCAGACCGTGCAAAGACCGTCCGCGCCGCCGCGTTGCCGTCTCGCTATCACGCTACGAAAGACCCACTGGTGAACAACCCAAAACAAAAAAAAAAACACGAACAACAAAGGACTAATTGCCGGGTGGGAATCAAAAAGAATATGGCAAACGATTTGTGTTGTTCTGGACCCAACGCCAGACACCAGCGGCTGCAAA
>NW_903242.1:0-943 GCF_000209065.1 Trypanosoma cruzi | reverse complement strand
CTGCCCCAGGCACAAACTCAACACCGCCAGCCACAGCAGCACGCCACACCATCAAAACAAGTTCCTGCAGCAACGAGGGAGCAAGCAGATATGCGCCAGCAGTGCGCCTGTCCGTCAGCATCCTCCTAAAAAATTCCACGGTATCAGTTATCGGTGACCCAAACACAATCACGGCCTGCGGCCGAGTGTCAGCAAACGCCTCCCACGCAGCGTCAAACACTTCCTTCCTCGCACCACCAGTCACAGAGCTCTCCACACTGAAGACACCGCTGAACGTAAGGTTCCTCTCCGACATCACGCGTTGTGCCTGCGCATACTCCCTGTCACCAAAGGAAACTCCCTGCAGGTACATGAAGCCCAGCCGACGCACACGCAGATGGGCCAAGGCGTAGCGGAGGAGTGCCAGCAGCTCGGCCGCAGGTTCAGCACGCAAAAAGTAAAAATTGGGGTTCCACCCACGCACCAAACTCGACCCAGTGAACGGGGAAAACGCCACAACATCGCGTTCCGCAAGAACATCCTTTATATTCAGTAAGAGTTTGTCGCCGCAGTGACCAACAACCGCAAATATATCATTGTCCGCCAGCGCTGCGGACAGATCACTTGCGTAATTCGTAAATTTCGTTTTTTTTTCGACAATCTCCACACGAACGCCGTTCATAATAGAATTATTCCGTGAATGCAACGAGGCATTAAATCCCGCCATGATGTTCCTAGAAAAAGCATCAAGCAAAGTAAAATCAAATTCAAAACTCACAACCTTAACGACACGGTCACCTCCCGACGGCTGCGCAACGGCATACGGCAGATCGAGAAGCAGCAGCAGGGCAACAAAAAGACACCGTGACGCTGCACAAGCACGCCGCCCTCGCGGCCACACCGCCACCCATCCCACCGCCATGCTCGCTGTCCTGAGACTGTCTTGCTGTGTAGCTTGTGGCTC
>NW_903241.1:0-943 GCF_000209065.1 Trypanosoma cruzi | reverse complement strand
TGAGCTTCAGTTCAGTTATTGCAGCTGCCTCGGTGGGGTAGCCATGAGGGTTTAACGTTAGCACCGAGGACCGTGGTTTGGAAGGCGATGGTGGCGGCAGCTCCTTGAGATCCCTCACTATGGAGGTGACAAAATTCTCAATCAAGAATACGCTCAAAGAATACTTTTCCAAGGCCTCAGATTGAAGAACATTCTTCATCCCCAATACGAGGAAAAAAATATCATGCGGACTCATTACCCTTGCCAAACGAGATAACGTTAAAACCCCAAGATACGTACATATAGGTGCATTAGCGAAGTCCTCAAATGGGCCATGTTCTCTTACGCGAACAATCTTCAAAAGTTTGTGAGACGGACCCTCGGATTGCCATTTTTTCTCTCCCCCTGTGTAAAGTACTTTCCTCGATCCCCAATATTGATCCATTCCAAGGCCCTCTCAACATCTTGCGTGCGTTTTCCACATTCATCCGCATCGAAGATGTGACGTGGAATCGGTACCAAAAGAGACATGTGTCTTTTGACCATCCTCCAGTATCCCGCTTTTTTCTCTGGAGTCTCGTCACGCTTCATCCACGCACACATCGCCTTCACATCCGTCTCGTCGGGACAATTCACGATGATTCGCCTGGCTTTTAATTGCTTCGCCCACTCATCATAGTTGCTTACCTTTGGGGATGACACCACAATCATGCCCCATCCGGTTGGGGGTGCAAAACCTGTGTCGGGCGGTGTTCCTTTCCTTGCCACATCGTAAATAATGTACCCTTTCATCCCACGCTCCCTTAAATTTCTCAAAGCCATGATGCATACGCCCTCATCGCCGTATTTTGTCACGGTTTTGGTGGTCTTGTCAAACACGTACGCCGTTTCTCCAAAACAGTGGACAACCACTTGGAGTTTGTCCACATCGCAGTGCAGCAGCTGGTAGAGGAGGTACGAGCTG
>NW_903240.1:0-943 GCF_000209065.1 Trypanosoma cruzi | reverse complement strand
GGCGGACACAACCTCAAGCGACACCCCACAATAATAAGGATGAGACGCCACCACACCAACAATCATCTCTGCCCCAGGAAGAAGTGGAGATGGAGGAGGAAGGTGTGGGAGGCGACGAGGGGGAATCAGAAACACCGAGACACACTACAGGTCAGGAAGACGGTGGACACCCATTTTCACACGACAAGACACCAGCGTTGCTGGATCCCGTGTGGTGTCTGGCGGGTGGGTGCCACCACAGTTTCTCGGGACCGCGTCGTGGGGAACACCTACGATCGCATATTCATGCAGTCCACCGTAAGCAGGAACGGATGGACATCACCAATGAAGCGCTCATCTCGCAAGGACTGGTGCGGTGTGACGCGTGCGGGGAAGTTTGCTCGGCCAGCCTGCGAGCACGGGCAGCACATCGACCACGCTGTGGCCACTACACATGTCGGAAGGAAAACATTGCGACACAGCGGGAGGAGTACCGGGCGTCGGTTACCGGATCCCACTATACCAAGACGGCGGCGTGTCTGGAACGGACACCCCCCGTGGAATGGCCGCCGACACCGGCCACCGACCCGCGGCAAGACCCGTGGCTGCAGGAAAGAGTGCCGACGAGACGTTACCTCCACAAGCGCGAGTGGCCCAACTGGCTGGATGTATGCCGCACAGTCATGCTGGGATACAACGCCTCGGCGCCGGATGAACGCAGCCGCAAACAGGTGGCCATCATGGACCTGGTGCGACACCACTTACGACTGCCGGAGAAACCGAGTAGTCGTCGTTACGCCACCCGCACCAACCACAACAAGCAGCATAACACCGACCCTCCCATCGACCATTTCAACAACACGACCGTCGGAGTCGTGCCGAGCGATAGGGAGACCACGAACGACGAGGAGGGCTCGGTCAGCGATGCGAAGGAGCAACAGGACCCGACGGCCCACCAGACAGA
>NW_903239.1:0-943 GCF_000209065.1 Trypanosoma cruzi | reverse complement strand
CGCTGGTGGTGTGTACGGCAGCCATACGTGGATGAACGCTGAGTGCGGATTCACGATGGTTGAAAAGATGGCTGAGGACGGGTACAAGGCGAAGGCGGATACAGTCATGAACGCCGGGCACCAGGTGTTCACCGACAATGTCGATGCATTTAATGAGAAGATGTCACAAATGATACGTAGTATGGTGCGTGAGGGAACCTCGCAGCCATAGTGACGCCCGGTGGAGGGGCAATGAGTTGACTCCAGTGATTTTTGCTTCCGGAAGAAAAGATGATTGTGTCTGTGTGAGGGAGGGGGCGCGGTGGAGAAAGAAGGGCGCAGCACAGCACGGCAGAATGAAATTTCGGGCGTAAATTTCTTGCTGTGTGTCTGCGGCGCTCTACGCCAACGCCACCACCATGCGTTTCTTCGTTCCTTGCTTTTTTTTCCCCCACTGTGTATGCGTATGTATTATTTATTTATTTGCTTTTGCTGCTGCGTGAAAACCGAGTGGAATTCTCATGGCAGCCTCCGCTGCGGGCCTCATTTCTTTCTTCCTTGTTGTGGTTTTGTTCATTACGCGGCGAGGTAGCAGCAGCCGGCAAAGTGGGAGGTGCAGGGCGGGCGGAGCGGCGCGTCTCGTCATATTACGCCGTAAGGGGGATTGGAAGGAGACAGCAGGATTCCCGTCTTTCTTTTTGGTCGTGATGTGGAGGGAACTGTATACAAGCGCGTGTGCCGATTCTGCCGTGACGCCGCGAGGGGAACTCCTCGCGCTGGAGGGCGGCACGGTGCGGTTGTGCGGCAACACTTTTGGCCGCTTCCACCAACGCATCACGGACGATGAGGTTGTGGCCCTGTCGGAGACGTGCGCACGACTACCGCTCGTGGCGGAGCTGCACCTCGAATACAACGAGGTGTCATCGCGCGGGGCCACTGCACTTGCTGACGCCATGAAGAACGG
>NW_903238.1:0-943 GCF_000209065.1 Trypanosoma cruzi | reverse complement strand
AATTTCGCGAGCTCCTGCCCACAAGGGTGCTGCACTCGGCGGATCGTTTTCGAGCGGCTGCTGCACCACACGCTGTGGTCTAAATTTTTGTTTTGAATTATGAATGGTGGGAGTCAGAGGCACTCTCTTTCAATGTATGTTTGCGTGTTCACACACTGGACACCAAACAACCCTGAACTATCCGCTGCTTGGAGGAATTTCGCGAGCTCCTGCCCACAATGGTGCTGCACTCGGCGGATCGTTTTCGAGCGGCTGCTGCACCACACGCTGTGGTCTAAATTTTTGTTTTGAATTATGAATGGTGGGAGTCAGAGGCACTCTCTTTCAATGTATGTTTGCGTGTTCACACACTGGACACCAAACAACCCTGAACTATCCGCTGCTTGGAGGAATTTCGCGAGCTCTTGCCCACAAGGGTGCTGCACTCGGCGGATCGTTTTCGAGCGGCTGCTGCACCACACGTTGTGGTCTAAATTTTTGTTTTGAATTATGAATGGTGGGAGTCAGAGGCACTCTCTTTCAATGTATGTTTGCGTGTTCACACACTGGACACCAAACAACCCGGAACTATCCGCTGCTTGGAGGAATTTCGCGAGCTCTTGCCCACAAGGGTGCTGCACTCGGCGGATCGTTTTCGAGCGGCTGCTGCACCACACGTTGTGGTCTAAATTTTTGTTTTGAATTATGAATGGCGGGAGTCAGAGGCACTCTCTTTCAATGTGTGTTTGCGTGTTCACACACTGGACACCAAACAACCCGGAACTATCCGCTGCTTGGAGGAATTTCGCGAGCTCCTGCCCACAAGGGTGCTGCACTCGGCGGATCGTTTTCGAGCGGCTGCTGCACCACACGCTGTGGTCTAAATTTTTGTTTTGAATTATGAATGGTGGGAGTCAGAGGCACTCTCTTTCAATGTATGTTTGCGTGTCACACACTGACACCA
>NW_903237.1:0-943 GCF_000209065.1 Trypanosoma cruzi | reverse complement strand
GTTCACACACTGGACGCCAAACACCCCGGAACTATCCGCTGCTTGGAGGAATTTCGCGAGCTCTTGCCCACAGGGGTGCTGCACTCGCCGGATCGTTTTCGAGCGGCCGCTGCACCACACGCTGTGGTCTAAATTTTTGTTTCGAATTATGAATGGTGGTGGTCAGAGACACTCTCTTTCAATGTCTGTTTGCGTGTTCACACACTGGACGCCAAACAACCCTGAACTATCCGCTGCTTGGAGGAATTTCGCGAGATCTTGCCCACAGGGGTGCTGCACTCGGCGGATCGTTTTCGAGCGGCCGCTGCACCGCACGTTGTGGTCTAAATTTTTGTTTCGAATTATGAATGGTGGTGGTCAGAGACACTCTCTTTCAATGTCTGTTTGCGTGTTCACACACTGGACGCCAAACAACCCTGAACTATCCGCTGCTTGGAGGAATTTCGCGAGATCTTGCCCACAGGGGTGCTGCACTCGGCGGATCGTTTTCGAGTGGCTGCTGCACCACACGCTGTGGTCTAAATTTTTGTTTCGAATTATGAATGGTGGTGGTCAGAGACACTCTCTTTCACTATCTGTTTGTGTGTTCACACACTGGACGCCAAACAACCCTGAACCATCCGCTGCTTGGAGGAATGTCGCCAGATCTTGCCCACAGGGGTGCTGCAGTCGGCGGATCGTTTTCGAGTGGCTGCTGCACCACACGCTGTGGTCTAAATTTTTGTTTCGAATTATGAATGGTGGTGGTCAGAGACACTCTCTTTCAATGTCTGTTTGCGTGTTCACACACTGGACGCCAAAAACCCCGGAACTATCCGCTGCTTGGAGGAATTTCGCGAGCTCTTGCCCACAGGGGTGCTGCACTCGCCGGATCGTTTTCGAGCGGCCGCTGCACCACACGCTGTGGTCTAAATTTTTGTTTCGAATTATGAATGGTGGTGGT
>NW_903236.1:0-943 GCF_000209065.1 Trypanosoma cruzi | reverse complement strand
CGTGATTGTTGTGGGCGGAGCACAGCACCCAAACTCTCCTCTCCCTCCGCTGCACCAAGCACAGTGTGTGCCCTCCATGTATCTTTTATTGACCTCACCAACAACAGTGGACCAATTCCACGCGGAGTCGATGTACCCCGCAACAGCATCAGAAGAAAAGGACATAATTACTTGAGCACATTGATATTCGGCATCCATGCAACCTTCAAAGAAAACAGCAATTACTCTACCAGCACTGACGAGAGAGGGTGCAACAAATGAATCCCTCGCCGTAACTGGAACAATCCCATCCTTCGGCTGCACCAGCGTCGTCTGCGCCACAAATAGATCGACTCCCCGCGGCAACTCAACATTTATTAAACCACTCATCGCACCATCAATGGGATTCCCCTTCGGCTCGGTGACAGGCGTGGGCCTTCTTTCGGATGGTGTCGGAGCCACATTGATATTTTAAACGTAAGCAAACTCAAGCTTCGTCTCGGACGTGTTGGTCGCCGTGTTGGATGCGGGACTCGGATCGACGGTGTTCGGTCCGTCAGCCGCCGCAGACTGTCGCCAATCCTCGTGCTGACGTGACGGCTCAGCATTAACTTGCGGCGCAGTTGTCCCACCAGATTTTGTGTCATCCTTCCCTTCACGGGGCGGCGGCAACTGACAGATGCCCGTCCAGTCAGCAGCGCTGCTCCGTGCAGGCGGATGGATGGTTCCATCGGGGGAAAATTGACGCCACCACAATTCATAAGGGCCGGCGTATTTATGTGTCGTCACATTCATCGTGGAAGCAACGGTGGCCCCTTCCTCTTTCCTTGCACAGCTGGCAGCACAGTTGCTACATGTGTGCACCGCATTGGCCTCATGAAACACAGCACCCAGCTCACCATTCCTGCCATGCATGCGCACACCAAAGCCACTGAAAGTATAATTCTCATGCTGAGCCTCAGCA
>NW_903235.1:0-943 GCF_000209065.1 Trypanosoma cruzi | reverse complement strand
GTCTAAATTTTTGTTGCGAATTATGAATGGTGGTGGTCAGAGACACTCTCTTTCAATGTCTGTTTGCGTGTTCACACTCTGGACACCAAACAACCCTGAACTATCCGCTGCTTGGAGGAACTTCGCGAGATCTTGCCCACAGTGGTGCTGCAGTCGGCGGATCGTTTTCGAGCGGCTGCTGCACCACATGCTGTGGTCTAAATTTTTGTTGCGAATTATGAATGGTGGTGGTCAGAGACACTCTCTTTCAATGTCTGTTTGCGTGTTCACACTCCGGACACCAAACAACCCTGAATTATCCGCTGCTTGGAGGAATTTCGCGAGATCTTGCCCACAGTGGTGCTGCAGTCGGCGGATCGTTTTCGAGCGGCTGCTGCACCACATGCTGTGGTCTAAATTTTTGTTGCGAATTATGAATGGTGGTGGTCAGAGACACTCTCTTTCAATGTCTGTTTGCGTGTTCACACTCCGGACACCAAACAACCCTGAACTATCCGCTGCTTGGAGGAATTTCGCGAGATCTTGCCCACAGTGGTGCTGCAGTCGGCGGATCGTTTTCGAGCGGCTGCTGCACCACATGCTGTGGTCTAAATTTTTGTTTCGAATTATGAATGGTGGTGGTCAGAGACACTCTCTTTCAATGTCTGTTTGCGTGTTCACACACTGGACACCAAACAACCCTGAACTATCCGCTGCTTGGAGGAACTTCGCGAGATCTTGCCCACAGTGGTGCTGCAGTCGGCGGATCGTTTTCGAGCGGCTGCTGCACCACACGTTGTGGTCTAAATTTTTGTTGCGAATTATGAATGGTGGTGGTCAGAGACACTCTCTTTCAATGTCTGTTTGCGTGTTCACACACTGGACACCAAACAACCCTGAACTATCCGCTGCTTGGAGGAACTTCGCGAGATCTTGCCCACAGTGGTGCTGCAGTCGGCGGATC
>NW_903234.1:0-943 GCF_000209065.1 Trypanosoma cruzi | reverse complement strand
AGGACTTCAGCACGTCCCGCACCCGGCGACCCAGCCTCGTCGTGAAGTTCTCAAAGATCAAGTGCGGGTGCTGCTCAGACATCGTGCCAACGTCCTGGATGTCGTGCCGTGTCACAAGATTATGTATTGTGAAAACGACAGTGGGCCCTAGTGGCAGGTGCGAAACGGTGAGGCTATCGGGGACGCCTTGCGACTCCTGCAGCACAACAACATCGGAGTACTGCCCCCGCCGCGCCGCATCCATGAGCTGACGGACGCTGAGGTTGCCGCGGTTCATACGAACAGCGCTGGGAATGACCAGCCGAATCTCCTTCGCAAACTCCAGCAGCTTCTGTGACGGCTCCCGTGACGTCGTGACGAGAACGCGCGGGTCTTCCACACCCGCGTTGGCGTACTCGTCGTCTACACTGGTCTGCAGTGTCCTCGTCTGGTCGTCGTCCAGCTCCGTAAACTTCTTCAGGGCTAACGCGTCCTTGCGGAGATGTCCCGGGAGCGGCGTGGCGTTGCTCACGGCCTCACGAAACTGCTCCTTCCTGGCATGGATCGCCTCGTGAACGCGTTCGTTCTGCTTGTGCTCCAAGAACTCCTTGCGCAGCCGGATAACGCTTCGCCGCATGCTGTCGTGCTGCCGCTCCGTGCTGCAGCCCCCGCCCCGCCTCCTCCGTTCCGGCTCGCTATCACACAAGGCAACAACAATGAAAATAAAAAAGGAAAATGCAAAAAAGCTCCAGCAAGAAAAAGGCAGCTGGACAGAAAACAAGGGAGCTGCAGGCGCCAAACGCACAAGTAAAATTGCCACACTTCACGGCCGCAGCCACACACGTTTCATCACTTCACCACGGACCGCGGCTCCGGGGTATTATTTCACTGCCCCGCGCACCTCACAACAGACAAGGCAGCGAGGCGACACCTTCCGCGAGCCCGGCCTCAGGTATTCCTCCGG
>NW_903233.1:0-943 GCF_000209065.1 Trypanosoma cruzi | reverse complement strand
TATGCCGGCAAGGCTCCCGCCGCTGTCCCTGCAGCCGCAAAAATTCGTGCTCACCTGTAGTCCGTTGCCGCACGTTGCAATGATGCAGCGACACAGGGGCTAGGAGGGCTCCTATTCCCCCCTCCCCCCCTCTAAGCTAAACTGCTAAGATTCTAATTAAAATTTAAGGCAGGTGGATCGTCTTGTTTTATTTGTTTAAGAATGTAAGGCGGAGTAGTGCTTTATGCACAGGAAGAGGGTTTGGAATAAAACGACTTCTTTTTTTTTCTAATATTTGACGGCCGTCCTTCGTCCAGGCGTGTCGCATTCAGCGTGTGTGTGTGTGTGTGTTTCCGAGGCGTGTCTCCCTAGGCCCTTCTTTGCCGCATTTACACGCGTATGGCGTCGTACTTGGCCCCTTCTTGTTTTTTTTTCGTTTTTGCCTGTAATCAACTCTTCTTGCCTTCTTGCCTTCTTGACGTGCCTGTGGCGAGGGTTCATAGCAACACGAAAATCAGCGGAAGCAACAATAATAAAACGAAATTAATTGTTTGATAATTGATTTTAGATGTCCTCATCGATGAAGCGCCATTCTTGGGAGAGCGTGCTCACGTGCTGTGACTCTTTTAAAGGGACACTTACCGCGTGCAACGCTGGCCTTGCCCTTGAGCGGGCGTTCCGCTGTGTTGAGAAGGGCGGCTCTGCCCGGGCGGAGGTGGTGCACTGCCCCATGTCGGATGGTGGCGCCGGCCTGCTGGACAGCCTGTTCTTTCCGTCCCACTCGGCCTTGTCGTCGCCGTACATCTTCACCCGAGTGGATGTGCCGACTGCCGGCACCACCGACTCCTGCGATTCGGCGCCGGCGCCGCTTGTTCTCGGCCCCCTGGGCGAGCCGTTGAATTACAGCGGCGGCGAATACCGACCGCATTTTGCGTGTGACGTTGCGAACCGCCTGGTTGTGGTG
>NW_903232.1:0-943 GCF_000209065.1 Trypanosoma cruzi | reverse complement strand
AAAAAACGCGATCCTGTTTTTTGTCCTTACTGCCGGGGTTGGCCGCCGCAGGGAATAAAAAAGAGTAGGGCGGTGGCCCCGGACGAGAGATACATGACGACGTGTCGAATTATCCAAGTTGCGGCGGTCCGCCCCGAACGAGAGATACATGACAACGAATCGATGTATCCACGCTGCGGCGACGGCCCCGTACGAGAGATATATGACGACGAATCGAAGTATTCACGCTGCGGCTGCGGCCCCGTACGAGAGATATATGACGACGAATCGAGGTATCCACGCTGCGGCGGCGCACCCTAAACATGTCGCTTTCGTTTCCCAGGGGACAACGCAAATGTGCTCGATTGTTCGAAGATTGAAATTAACACCTTACGTGAAAGTGGGTCGCGCGACCACATTTTTTTTAGCTCAGTGGCAAAACAAGCTCACAATGTCATCCGGGACGCGGGTTCGAGTCCCGAAGAAGCCCAAGTTTTTTTCCTTTTTTTTTTTTTTGGAATTCTTGTTTCTTATTGCTTTTTAAACTTCTGGTTTGCAGGACGGTGTGCGAGTTCTGCAATCGCACTGATTCCATCTGTTTCGTGGTGTGTGCGGCTGCGGCTGCGGTGGTGGCCGCATGAGAGTGAGTGAGAGAGCGCCATGCACCGCCCGCACACACACTCGTCTTTCACCCACTCTCTGTGTGTGTCCCCTTGCATGGACTCTCGCCCTCACCTCATCCCACGAAGCACGCACATAATGTGCCCATTGTATATATTGCATGCACACCCATGCAGGCCCGTTGGTGCTCTCTTTTGCACGACACGCACCACTGCCGTCCTGCCTGGCTGCATGGGCGGAGCACCGTAACTGTTTCTGTTTTGTTTTTATTGCATTGAGTGGGCGACCTCTCTCTCTCTCTCCCTGTGTGTGTGTTTTGCTTTACGGGAGCAATGAGAGTGTG
>NW_903231.1:0-943 GCF_000209065.1 Trypanosoma cruzi | reverse complement strand
GGAAGCCACGTCAGATTCCCAACCCGGCGTACAAGGGTGTGTGGGAGCCGCGGAAGATTCCTAATCCAGACTTTGTTGAGGACTCTGAGCTCCACAAGGTTCCGGAGCCGCTCACACACGTTGGCATTGACGTCTGGCAGGTCGAATCCGGCAGCATTTTTAAGGACATTGTGATTGGCGATGACTTGAAGGAGGTGTTGGACTTGGTGGAGAAGACATATGGTGGCCTGAAGAAAGCGGAGGCGGATGCTCTTAAGGTCATGGAGGATATGGAGAAGGAAAAGAGGAAGAAGGAGGAAGAGGAGGAGAGGGAGAAGGAAAAGGCGGAGGAAGAAAAGGATGAAGAAGAGTTGGAAGAAAAGGGTGACGGTGATAAGGAGGATTTGTAATATGAGCGCAACTCTGGACGGAAGGATTATAAATTGCACGCAAAAAAAAAAAAAAAAAAAGAGGAAGAAGAAAGGGAAGATAAACCACAAGCACATGAAAAATGAGGGAAATTGAGAGAAGGAGAGAATGAGCGTACAACACAGAAGGGGCTGGAGTTATTTTCTTCTTCTTCTTTCTTTCTTCCTTCTTTTTTTTTTGTTTTGTTTTTTTATGTCTTTGTATTTTGTGTTCTCTCGTTGTTGTTGTTGTTTTTTTTTTATGTGCGCTTTTATCTGAGAGAGAAAGAAAGAAGGAGGGAGGGAGTCTCTCTCTCTCTGCGTGTGTGTGTGTGTGCGGGTCAACTGCCTCCTTCCGTCAATGATGTGTAAACTGCGAGATTAGCAGCGTTAATATTCAACGAGGGACAAAAGAAAAAAAAAAAAATAATGAAGCAATTGGTTGAAAACTACACGTGTAAAAACGAAAGGAACCGAATACGCACACACACATACACCCACAAATATATATATATATATGAAAAGGGAAGGGAAGAGAGGGGGGTGGGGGGGGGGGG
>NW_903230.1:0-943 GCF_000209065.1 Trypanosoma cruzi | reverse complement strand
TCTTGGGCCCCGTTGCTTGGCCCAACAATTATTTGTGCAACTGGACAACAAATTTCCCTGTGGGCATGGTTCAGGTTTGCAGAATATGACCACAACAGCTACTGAGTGGGCTGGTGGCTGTTGCGTCCTGCATGACTCTTACAATGTTCTTGCGGATTTCACTTTGTTGCGTGTAGGTGATGTTACATCTGTGTCTTGCCGTGTGGCAGAGGCCTGAACCAACGGAGGACAGAGTGTTGTGACGAAACACAGCACAGACAACCCTCATGTTGCTCATAGTTGTGCTTGTTTTCACTGCGAGCTTCGACGTGGGAACATTTTGTTATTTTGTGCGGTATGGGGATCACTTATCCGGTGGCATATTGCCGTGTGGTGGTCTTTGGTTCAAAGGACCCTGTGGAATACTTTGTGAGGGCGAAGGGTGATGCCAGGACTGTCGTGCCCGCACAGACGGAGACGAGAACAGGGTGGTTGATGTGCCCTGTAACATCGCGCTCCCAATTGCGTCATTGGATGCGTGCAGAGCAGGTGGATCTTCGGTGTCTGTTTGCTTCACGGCCAACCCGCTGGCCCCTTCTGAAGGGCATTCAAGAGCATTCGTTCTCTGAGGGTGTTTCTGCAGGGTGGTCCGCACACTGCAGTGTCCGCTCCATTGGACCTTTTCTTTGGTGAGAGGATGGTCTGTTGCACTTCTTGGGCCCCTGTGGAGGGGGAGGGTCATGGGGCAACATGCCCGCCGTTCCGGTGTTGGCGCGCCGCGTACTTGTGGTCGCGTTACGCAGGAGGCATAATATTCTGTTGCAGGATGAAAGCGATGTGTTCTTTTCCCTTGCCAGCAATGGACGGTCCTCTTGTTATGTTGTTTGGGTCTTTCTGCTGGATAACAAGCTTGCAAATGGTTACGAAGGATGTGTGGCTGCAGGGCTTGAGCGCCGGTTTGTTT
>NW_903229.1:0-943 GCF_000209065.1 Trypanosoma cruzi | reverse complement strand
AAACTTAGGCTTCTGCGGGAATCGAACCCGCGTCCCCGGATGACATTGTGAGCGTGTTTGCCACTGAGCTAAAAAAATGCGGTCGCGCGACTCCTTTTCACGTAAAGTATTAATGTCGATCTTCGAACAATCGAGCACATTTGCGTTGTCCCCTGGAAAACGAAAAAGACGTGTTTAGGATGCGCAGCCGCAGCGTGGTTACTACTGTAAGTCGTCATATTTCTAACGCCCGAGGCCACCGCTGCAGCTTGGATAATTCGACACGTCGTCCCGTATCTAACGTCCGGGGCAGCCGCTGCAACTTGGATAATTCGACACGTCGTCCTGTATCTAGCGTCCGGGGCCACCGCCCTACCATTTTTTATTTCTTGCGGCGGCCAACCCCGGCAGTAAGGACAAAAAAAAGAATCGCGTTTTCTTTAATGTTTTTCCTGTTTGGGGGCGGGGATCTTTGTTTTCTATGATTGCCTCTTTTTTTTTGTCTGTTCCAGGTTGGTTTTGAGGACGCTTGATGTGCCTGCTGGGTGATCGCCGGCTTTTTTATTGGTGATTGCGTATTTTTGGCTTACCGGTGTGCCGCTCAGCGCCATTTTGTTTTACTTCTTTTCTGCTTATTGGGGCGTGTTGTTATTCGTCACGCGTCAGCACACACCGAGCAACATGTCAAAAAAAAAAATGCAGGTTTTTTCCCCCTCGCGAGGGCCTCGGCAGCCACAATCCTGTGCGTGCGTGCATTCTCAGCGTTTTAAGCACGGCATGTGTGTGCATGTGTGTGTGTGTTTGTCAGCGCCTATACTTGCAGAGCAGCTGTGCGCCACAAGAGAGTCTGAAGAAAGCAACGGCAGAGAGAGGCAGATAAGCACACACGCAAATTACTCATATCATCACACACACACACACGCAGCCGCGGAATGGGTGCACTCAACCACAAAATCAAAAAGAA
>NW_903228.1:0-943 GCF_000209065.1 Trypanosoma cruzi | reverse complement strand
CAGGAAAAACAGAAGAAAACGCGATTCTTTTTTTTGTCCTTACTGCCGGGGTTGGCCGCTGCAAGAAATAAAAAATGGTAGGGCGGTGGCCCCGGACGTTGGATACAACACGACGTGTCGAATTATCCAAGTTTGCAGCGGCTGCCCCGGACGTTAGATACAGGACGACGTGTCGAATTATCCAAGTTGCAGCGGCTGCCCCGGACGTTGGATACAACACGACGAATCGTAGTAACCACGCTGCGGCTGCGGCCCCGTACGAGAGATATATGACGACTTATCGTAGTAACCACGCTGCGGCTGCGGCCCCGTACGAGAGATATATGACGAACTTATCGTAGTAACCACGCTGCGGCGGTGCACCCTAAACATGTCGTTTTCGTTTTCCAGAGGACAACGCAAATGTGCTCGATTGTTCGAAGATCGAAATTAATACTTTACGTGAAAAGGGGTCGCGCGACCGCATTTTTATAGCTCAGTGGCAAACACGCTCACAATGTCATCCGGGGACGCGGGTTCGATTCCCGCAGAAGCCTAAGTTTTTTCCATTTTTTTTTGAATTCTTGTTTCATATTGCTTTTTAAACTTCTGGTTTGCAGGACGGTGTGCGAGTTCTGCAATCGCACTGATTCCATCTGTTTCGTGGTTTGTGCGGCTGCGGCTGCGGTGGTGGCCGCGTGAGAGTGAGTGTGAGAGAGCCATGCACCGCCCGCACACACACTCTTCCTTCTCTCTCTGTGTGTGTGTGTCCCCTTGCATGGACTCTCGCCCTCACCTCACCCCACGAGGCACACACAATAATGTGCCCATTGTATATATGCATGCACACCCATGCAGGCCCGTTGGTGCTCTCTTTTGCACGACACGCACCGCTGCCGTCCTGCCTGGCTGCATGGACGGAGCACCGAAGGTGTTTCTGTTTTGTTTTTATTGCATTGAGTGG
>NW_903227.1:0-943 GCF_000209065.1 Trypanosoma cruzi | reverse complement strand
CCTCCCGACTCTCAATTAAGGTACACAAAAACTACCCTGCGTGACACAATATTTTATTTTTTATTAATAATTTAAAAAGATTAAAAGTAAACCTGTGTCGCAGAAGAAGGAAAAGGCAACACCCATACACATTCCACCAGCACCCATAAACGCCAAAGAGAAAAAGAGAACACCCAATTCAGTGAAAACCCCGTGAGCCCCCTTTCCCCTCAGCAATAAATAAAGTCAAAAGATACATATATGTATTCCGTGTGTGTGCCATCCTCATCCCTCCGGCAGGAAAAAAAGAATATCCACATTTATATGTATTGCGTGCATACAAGTGCAAATTCACATGCATGTAGCCGCACATAGCACAACAATAAAATTACGCCAAGAAGTAACAGGAATAACATCATATGCATTCAACATAATTTCGGCAATTCTATACAAAACATTGGCTTAATTTCCTCATTCATACAAACCTCCTCCTCTCCCTCCCTTTAAATACCGTTTGCATTGCAGCAGTGTTTCCCACATTTCCGTTATCCCTCCATCCACACATGCACACATACAAAAATACGCAGGCCAACAACAGCATCAAACAACACAATAGATAGCGAGTAGAGAACGGACAGAAGTGCCCCCACCTCCGCACGCGCGGCCCCGTGTCACCCTGCAGCCTCCTACCTGAAGCTAACGTCACCACTGCGGCTTGCCTTCAGTCAAGAAAGGCCGCACAATGGATCGCACACCGTTGCCTGGCCCACGCACCTCAGAGGCAGACGGTGCCCGTGCCACAATCTCACCGCCAATAAGACCCGTGTCGCGCAGCGGCATATTCCGACGCTCCGCGGCGGTTAGGGGAAGTATGCCGGTTTGCGGATCCTCCGGTCCCGATGTCATGGGCAAAGGGGTGTGAAGAGAATTCGCTGGCGTGTTGTACTCGGCGCCGCAACCAGTG
>NW_903226.1:0-943 GCF_000209065.1 Trypanosoma cruzi | reverse complement strand
AAGCACGGCATGTGTGTGCATGTGTGTGTGTGTTTGTCAGCGCCTATACTTGCAGAGCAGCTGTGCGCCACAAGAGAGTCTGAAGAAAGCAACGGCAGAGAGAGGCAGATAAGCACACACGCAAATTACTCATATCATCACACACACACACACGCAGCCGCGGAATGGGTGCACTCAACCACAAAATCAAAAAGAAAAACAAAACAAAAAGCCGAAGCGTGGGACTACCAGCGCACACACACTCTCATTGCTCCCGTAAAGCAAAACACACACACAGGGAGAGAGAGAGAGGTCGCCCACTCAATGCAATGAAAACAAAACAGAAACAGTTACGGTGCTCCGCCCATGCAGCCAGGCAGGACGGCAGCGGTGCGTGTCGTGCAAAAGAGAGCACCAACGGGCCTGCATGGGTGTGCATGCATATATACAATGGGCACATTATGTGTGTGCTTCGTGGGGTGAGGCGACGACGAGAGTCCATGCAAGGGGACACACACACAGAGAGAGAAGGAAGTGTGTGTATGCGGGCGGTGCATGGCTCTCTCACACTCACTCTCACGCGGCCACCACCGCAGCCGCAGCCGCACAAACCACGAAACAGATGGAATCAGTGCGATTGCAGAACTCGCACACCGTCCTGCAAACCAGAAGTTTAAAAAGCAATATGAAACAAGAATTCAAAAAAAAAAAAATGGAAAAAACTTAGGCTTCTGCGGGAATCGAACCCGCGTCCCCGGATGACATTGTGAGCGTGTTTGCCACTGAGCTAAAAAAATGCGGTCGCGCGACTCCTTTTCACGTAAAGTATTAATGTCGATCTTCGAACAATCGAGCACATTTGCGTTGTCCCCTGGAAAACGAAAAAGACGTGTTTAGGATGCGCAGCCGCAGAGTGGTTACTACTGTAAGTCGTCATATATCTAACGCCCGAGGCCACCGCTGC
>NW_903225.1:0-943 GCF_000209065.1 Trypanosoma cruzi | reverse complement strand
GGGCTGTGTGTGTCGGTGGAGGGCGGTGTTGCGGCCAGTGGCGGCTCCGTGGTGGCGTTTGTTGACAGCGAATACCTGCTTTGCAAGCACGCGGTGTCTGTGCGTGGGGCTGTGAGCGTGTCGGGCTCAGCTGTGGTGCTTGTGCGGAACGACTTTTCGTTGGCGGAGGACCACGCGGTGGCGTTTTATTCGACGGTGGGCCTGTCCGGTGGGTCGATGCTGCTGGCGAAGGGCAACGTGCACGACGGCGTCTCGAGGGAGATGCTCTACGCCGCTGGCGCCGTGACCGCTGCTGGGAGCACGCTGAGCTTTGTGCGCAACCGAGCACTGCAGCCGAGGATGCTGTCGGCGAGCCTGTCGCTTACGGCTGGGGCGCATTTGAGGGTGGCGTGCAACTACGCTGGTGGAATTGTCCTGTCGACGGCGGAGGAGTACGCAGCGGCTGGTTTTGGCGACGCTGGGAGCATCGACGTTGCTGGGTGCGACGACTGCGACAGGGACACGCACTGCTACGCGCCCGGGACTGCATCGGCCAGCATGAAGGACGGTGTGTGCGAGTGCGTGTGCGGCAGCGGCGGGTACGGCGAGGCGTGCGTGCCTGTGGGAGCTCCCGCGTTGCCGCCCGCTGTGGGCAACACGTCGAGTGTGTTTGTCCGCGAGGGCGTGACGCTGCGGTCGGTGTTCGTTGTGCCTGCCGGCGCGAGCGAGGTGACGCTGCGCCACGTTGTGCTGGACGGCGTGAGTCCTGTGCTCTACGTGCCGTGGATGGCGCGAGGCGGCGTGCGGATTGTTGTGCAGAACGTGTCGCTGCTGAACGGCGCCGTGCTGTACGTGATGGGCGGTGGAGCGTTGGGCGGTGCTGCGGGGAGCGACGAGAGCGGACCGGTGGAGCTGTCCGTGTGCGATGTGGAGGCGCTGAACGGTGCGCTTGTGCTGACCGGCA
>NW_903224.1:0-943 GCF_000209065.1 Trypanosoma cruzi | reverse complement strand
GCCGGACGAGCCCTTGCGGTGTTTCCCGTGCCTCCTGTGCGCTGGTGTCGCCGCCCACGCTGACGCCGCTCGCTCCGCCGCCCTGACCCCTTCACCCGCACCGTCCCGGATTCGGGTGGGGCGCAGTGGGTTGGCTGACGGGCTGCGTGGCACCGCGTGGCCGTGTTGTTTCCTGTTGTCGCCCGTGCTGTTTGTGTCTGCTGATCGGTTCTACTACACACTCCCTCCGCCCTTTTTTCCTTTGCCTAGACTCTCACACCAAGAGCGAACATGGCGAAAACGAAGCTGCCGACGATGAAGCGGAAGCTAAGGTGGGTTGCCGTGCTGCTGATTCTCTTCATTGCGGTCACGACTGTTCTGTCCCTCAGCTTTGTCCCCGCTGCCGATGATGGTGCACCGGCACCCAACAACCTCCGCCACCCGCGAGCCGCCGCAGTGGACGACGCAGCGCTTGCTTACATCCCACGCCGTGTTGTGGAAACGTGGAGCCGTCGGGAGTATCTGGTTGTGCTGGGCATCATCACCGACGACGAGGCGAGGCGAACACGACGCAACCTGCAGCGGAAGACGTGCTGGCGGTTCCCCGGAGTGGCGACGAGGGCGAACGACTTCACCGGTGCGATGCTTGTGCTGTACGTCCTTGGGCGACACCCGTCGCACGGCTACGACTACTCTGCCGCGCTGCTGGAAGAGGCGTCGCAGTGGCACGACGTGGTTGCGCTGCCAATGAACGAGGGCCGTGTTTCACCAGAGAAAAAAGTAGGTGTTGGAGGGGATTCGGGCATCGAGGCTTCTATTGGCATGAGCCGCAAGACATACATGTGGTTTGACCTTGCGCACCGCCTGTTCCCGACCGCGAGGTACATTGCGAAGGGCGATGACGACATTTTCCTGCCGTGTGCCGACTGTTTGTTGCTCACCCTGCGCCTCCTGCCGCGCCGAG
>NW_903223.1:0-943 GCF_000209065.1 Trypanosoma cruzi | reverse complement strand
CTCCGCCGGAGTGGCCACACACACGGGCAGCAGCAAAATCACTTCCCCCTCGACGATCCAAAATCAACACCGACAGCCCTCGCGACGCAAAGATCTCAGTTGCCAGCACGGGCCTCCTGCCGCTCTGCCATCGACGCTGAAACACGGCACAGTGCACGCACTTATTCTCCTCGTGTGCAGTCAGCCGTTTGCTTCACACATTCTGCGATGGGCTGACGTCCATAAAAGCACGCCACAAAGGCCACCGTGATCGCACACGCTCTTGCGATGAGCGTCGGTGTGTGCATGGATCCGCTGCTCACACGTGCTGGCAGGCAGCCTGCAGCCGGTGCCCTCGTGCCATTTCATCGGCTCCAGCACGGAAAAGAGAAAACGGCCTATTCCCGATGTACTTATTCCCACCGGCAGCACCAACACGCTGGTTGCCAGCCGTCATTCCTCAGCACATCCAGGAATGCTGAAAAGTGACGTGGAACTGTCAGCCAGCAATGCCACAATCCCGCACACATGTCGGCTCCACCAGAGAGGACACACAAACCACAAACAACACCCTCCACATGTCATCCGAAAATCATTCCGAAACACCGCGACACGCCAAACAGAAGTATTCGTCACCCCAATGCACCTCCTCACACAATCACATAGTTCATGCACCACGCACGGCAGCAGCCCACACGCGGTCAAACAAAAGTTCCTCGGATCAGTGTTATCCGCGTGTTGCAGTGGGAAGTAAACAAAAGGGACGGGCGGCCAAACCCCAAAAGAGTGCCACGACTGGCCGCAACTCAACGGAACGCAGCCACCTAAATGAATTCAGTCCTCATGCCCTCAGCCTCCCACCTTCTCCCACAAAAGCTGCCAATCAAACGTGACGTCCAATAAATTCGCTTTGCAAAAAAAGGAGAAACCGCAGTGCTTCCTGCTGTCATCCGAGATGTTGTTT
>NW_903222.1:0-943 GCF_000209065.1 Trypanosoma cruzi | reverse complement strand
AAAATGGTAGGGCGGTGGCCCCGGACGCTAGATACAGGACGACGTGCGAATTATCCAAGTTGCAGCGGCTGCCCCGGACGTTAGATACGGGACGACGTGTCGAATTATCCAAGTTGCAGCGGCTGCCCCGGACGTTAGATACAGGACGACGTGTCGAATTATCCAAGTTGCAGCGGTGGCCTCGGGCGTTAGATATATGACGACTTACAGTAGTAACCACGCTGCGGCTGCGCATCCTAAACACGTCTTTTTCGTTTTCCAGGGGACAACGCAAATGTGCTCGATTGTTCGAAGATCGACATTAATACTTTACGTGAAAAGGAGTCGCGCGACCGCATTTTTTTAGCTCAGTGGCAAACACGCTCACAATGTCATCCGGGGACGCGGGTTCGATTCCCGCAGAAGCCTAAGTTTTTTCCATTTTTTTTTTTTTGAATTCTTGTTTCATATTGCTTTTTAAACTTCTGGTTTGCAGGACGGTGTGCGAGTTCTGCAATCGCACTGATTCCATCTGTTTCGTGGTTTGTGCGGCTGCGGCTGCGGTGGTGGCCGCGTGAGAGTGAGTGTGAGAGAGCCATGCACCGCCCGCATACACACACTTCCTTCTCTCTCTGTGTGTGTGTCCCCTTGCATGGACTCTCGTCCTCGCCTCACCCCACGAAGCACACACAATAATGTGCCCATTGTATATATGCATGCACACCCATGCAGGCCCGTTGGTGCTCTCTTTTGCACGACACGCACCGCTGCCGTCCTGCCTGGCTGCATGGGCGGAGCACCGTAACTGTTTCTGTTTTGTTTTCATTGCATTGAGTGGGCGACCTTCTCTCTCTCTCCCTGTGTGTGTGTTTTGCTTTACGGGAGCAATGAGAGTGTGTGTGCGCTGGTATTCCCACGCTTCGGCTTTTTGTTTTGTTTTTCTTTTTGATTTTGTGGTTGAGTG
>NW_903221.1:0-943 GCF_000209065.1 Trypanosoma cruzi | reverse complement strand
CACAACACACACACAAGAAGGACGAATAAAGAAGTACGGCGGCACTCAGATACGGGGGAAAAGAGTCCACGTCAATTGTGCGGCCTGTTTGCTCATAGATGACCGGTTTGTAATCACGCCACTGCCCTGCAGTTCGTCAGTCTGCAGGAGAGTGGGAAATGGAGGGAAGGGAGACGCAGTGCGGCCCTCATCCATCTCGGTTAACTGTGACACCGGTGACGTCATCCCGTCAGGTCACCTGCAGCAAAGACTGTCGCATTCAGCAGCGGTCAGTGCCTTCCCTCTCCCACTGGGGCGCAACTCCACCGACGCCGTCACCCGCCCACTCCCCCACCAACACAGCAAGGGAGCAACAGCGGGAGAGGCGACACGTGCAACGAGCACGCAGCCGCGGAGTCCCACTGCTGCCGCCATGACCAAACAAGGCTGACTGCTGGACTCAAAAAGAAGGGTAAGCACCCCATCAAACGCTTTAGCATCACGCGGAAAAACCGCAACCGACACACAAGGCAAAGCGTCGTGAAGCAGCCACCAAAACCAAAGCTCCTCCAACAAATCCATCGTGAAGCAAAAAAACAACAAAACAATCCCGGTGCAGAGACAATAAATGGTTGTGGTGCGCAGCGGCCGTGGCATCGCACCCTTCCCTCATCTAACGACACCGCACCACAACGCACCGTGACGACAGCGCGCAACGACGACGATTGAGTAGCACACGAAAAGCGGCATAAACGTTCCATCCCGCGCTAGCTCAAATTTATGCTCTCAGTACGTACTACCAACGACACAGGGAAGGACACAGAAGGGGACTGTCCTGTCCATCCTCCTTCCGCCCACAACAGACCCTCCCCATCCTCCTCCTCGCTACACCCTGGGTGCCGCGAAACGCCGTCAAGCAAAGCCACGTGTATGGAAAGCCCCAATGCGCGGGGGCAGGCAGGAA
>NW_903220.1:0-943 GCF_000209065.1 Trypanosoma cruzi | reverse complement strand
CCCTTGTGGGCAAGATCTCGCGAAATTCCTCCAAGCAGCGGATAGTTCAGGGTTGTTTGGCGTCCGGTGTGTGAACACGCAAACAGACATTGAAAGAGAGTGCCTCTGACCACCACCATTCATAATTCGAAACAAAAATTTAGACCACAGCGTGTGGTGCAGCAGCCGCTCGAAAACGATCCGCCGAGTGCAGCACCCTTGTGGGCAAGATCTCGCGACATTCCTCCAAGCAGCGGATAGTTCAGGGTTGTTTGGCGTCCAGTGTGTGAACACGCAAACAGACATTGAAAGAGAGTGCCTCTGACCACCACCATTCATAATTCGAAACAAAAATTTAGACCACAGCGTGTGGTGCAGCAGCCGCTCGAAAACGATTATCCGACTGCAGCACCCTTGTGGGCAAGATCTCGCGACATTCCTCCAAGCAGCGGATAGTTCAGGGTTGTTTGGCGTCCAGTGTGTGAACACGCAAACAGACATTGAAAGAGAGTGCCTCTGACCACCACCATTCATAATTCGAAACAAAAATTTAGACCACAGCGTGTGGTGCAGCAGCCGCTCGAAAACGATTATCCGACTGCAGCACCCTTGTGGGCAAGATCTCGCGAAATTCCTCCAAGCAGCGGATAGTTCAGGGTTGTTTGGCGTCCAGTGTGTGAACACGCAAACAGACATTGAAAGAGAGTGCCTCTGACCACCACCATTCATAATTCGAAACAAAAATTTAGACCACAGCGTGTGGTGCAGCAGCCGCTCGAAAACGATCATCCGAGTGCAGCACCCTTGTGGGCAAGATCTCGCGACATTCCTCCAAGCAGCGGATAGTTCAGGGTTGTTTGGCGTCCAGTGTGTGAACACGCAAACAGACATTGAAAGAGAGTGCCTCTGACCACCACCATTCATAATTCGAAACAAAAATTTAGACCACAGCGTGTGGTGCAGC
>NW_903219.1:0-943 GCF_000209065.1 Trypanosoma cruzi | reverse complement strand
CGGGCGTTGGCGCGGGAACCGACAGAGTTGAAGAACGTTTTCGGACCACTTGTCGTCTGCGGGCTGCGCAGTCGTGTCTTCTCCCTGAACACGTTGACACGAACAGAGTTGTGGTTCGGCAAGTTTCCGTCGTAATTTAACCAATTCAGCACGTGGCGGGTGCGTTGTCGCATAATCGGCTCCACCTCTGCCGGATCAAAGTCCCATCTCACCAAATGGCTGCAACGCTCATCCGGCGTGTCGCCAAACCACTGGTAGTTGACGCGCACGTACTGATTTTGCAGCGGCCGCTCGTTAAGCATGCGCGTCACCTCCTTTGGGTTCGCCACGGCAGCGGCGAGCGCCTCGCATGTTTTCACTACTTCACGAAGCAACTGAGTGACGCCCGCGTCAATGGGCGTATCCTCTGCTGCTGGATGGACCGGCAGGATGCGTTGGCCGCCATCGAGGGCGTGCACCACCACCCACGGTGTTTCGTTGTACTCTAGCAGCATCTCCGTCTCCACATACACCTGCGAGTTGTGGAATGTGATGGGGATGAGGAACTCACGCGCAAATCTCTTTGCCGTTTCCGCTGCCAATTTCCCCAGTGGGGTGCTCTGCCGCTGACCGTAGTAAACGTAGATGGACTTGGTGAAGGGGTGCACCTTCACAACCCTCTCCAGCAGGACCGCGTAGGGCCAAACGATTTCTGCCGCCTCGTTGCCAAACTGCTGTTTCGGTTTTGGCAGCCCTTTGAACGCCTCGAGCTCGTCCCATCCCTCCCGCATCTGCAAGTCCCACCGCTTGATGAAGCGGTAGCGTTCCGCCTCCTTCTCGGTCGTCTGCCGTTTGCCGGGGCCGCGATGCATGCCACGGGGCCGCCTGCTAGTAGATGTCGGCACATCCTGCAGCTGCTCCAGCCCGAGGAGCCCACGCGTTGTCGTTATGGCGCGAACGAAGG
>NW_903218.1:0-943 GCF_000209065.1 Trypanosoma cruzi | reverse complement strand
GTCTACGCAATTTTGAGCGCGCCAACGGTGGCTGCAATGGCGGCGGCCGCACCGTTGGAACCAGCCTGCTCAATCTCCTCCGAAGCGCCGTCGTGCACCTGAATATACTTTAGAATTGTACGCTTACTGCTGTCCTCCAACTCACCGCCCAGTATCACCTCGTCCAGCACAAAATAGGCTCGATGGAAGTTGAAGATGAGATCGAGCTCGCAGACATTGCCAAAGTAGCGGTCCAATACCTCCACAAAATGGTGGATGACTTCCAGCACGATCAGCTCGTTGTCGTCTTTATCGATGGAAGCAACAAAATAAAGGGAGGCATAACGACGACAAATGTACTTGCTGCCCCTGTGCTCAACCACATTGGAAAAGCGCGCCGACCGACCCAAAGCAAGTTGACATGCCTCACGCACAAGTTTGGCCTTTTCCTTTTTGGGATATGCAACATACCACTTTGCCAGGCGCAGTTTGCCCTGGCGGCTGATCAGAAGCAGGTATTTTATCATCGACACCAGTGCCAGAATGGTCCCCACTCCTCGCTAAGTAATGCCATGCGCCTCTGCAGCTTGCCCCTACGCTCTGTTTGCTTCGTGTTCTTTCACTGCCTTTTCGCCGTCGCGCGGGGGAATCGGGACTTCTTGTCTCGGCACCGCGCGCTGCGGATAAAAAAACGAGGGAAGCCAGCAGCAATGGGAAGGTGTGGAGAACAAAGAAGGGAAGAAAGGGAAACACACAGAGCTGCAGCTCGACAGGGGGAAGAGAGGGACAGAAAGTGAGAGAAAAGCGGTAGCTGTAACAGGTTCTTGACGGGTTTCCTCTTGCCATGCCCGCGCGTCTCTATTCAAAGAAAAGAAAAAGAAAAAAAAAGGAGAGACCGCCACGATTATCACAAAAACAAGGCTCAAATTGCAATGGTCTTTGCGCATCATGCATCTGCTGACTC
>NW_903217.1:0-943 GCF_000209065.1 Trypanosoma cruzi | reverse complement strand
GCCACATGCAAACGCATCCTTTTTCGCACTGCACGCTCAGGTCCGGTCCCCATCTCCCCTCGTATTCCCAAGAAGTTGGGTTAGGCGCATCCATGCGCGTCGGGAATCCCTCTCTCTTCCTTTACCTCCTCCCACCCCCCTTGCCTCCCTCCTTTTATGCAAATAAACGCACATACATATATATAGAGGACAGGTGCGCACCAAGAGGGCGGTTTTATATAAGCAAACCGCTCAAAGCATGGCTGCACAACGTTCATGGTGTTGCCGCGGTGAGAGATCCACGGCCCAACGGGAGAGAAAAGAGAAAAAACAGTAGGCCCAATAACATCAGCGTCGTCTCAGTGTAACAAAACGCCGAATACTGCAGGACACCGGCAGATGATGCCACGGCAAACACCACAATGAATGTTTCGCCCGTGCGCATCACAAAGCCAGCCAGAGGACGCAGCAAAGACATCATGCAGGAGGGTTCATGCTCCGGTTTCCCTTTGGTATCTGCAGCACTTATTTCCCCCGAATAGTGTGGACCTCACGTGGCGCCTGCTTCTTACCAGATCACCAAGCAAAAAATACTCGGCGGTCCCGTTCCTTGGCCCAGAGCAATTTGGTCGACGCACGCCCGTCACACAACGACAACACCGCATTGTGGCAAAACCATTTCGCGCCATCGCACGCCAAACGCGGTCTGACAATTCAGGGGACCCCCAACGGCTGTCCAAGTAAACACCCGGGCCTAGATAGCGAGACACGGCGTCATGGAGTCGACGCTCCCTCCGCAGCAAAGCGCCATGACGCAGGCGAAACAGGCTTGGAGCCGACAGACTCACCGCCACTTCGACAGCAGCGGTAGAAACACCACAGCAACCAGTACCCTCATCGCTCGCCAGACGAACAACAGCATCCGCTCCAACTGCGGTGCGCGCAAGAAAAACACACACGTGAA
>NW_903216.1:0-943 GCF_000209065.1 Trypanosoma cruzi | reverse complement strand
AAGAGGGGGTGGTGGGAAAGTAAGAAATAAAAGGTAAAGAAAAATCCGTCCTGTCGCTATCGGCTCCCTGGTTCCTTCAATCACCGTCCTCCAAAAATTCATAAGATAGAAAAGAATCGTGCAGAAACATCTCCGTTTCGTCAGGACATATTCATTTAGGTGACCAGCTCCCCCGCGAACATCCCTTTCACAAGTTAAAAATAAATAAATCAAAACAACATTAAATAAATTTTAAAATTAGGCGCACCGACGCTTCCCCCCACAAGTGGCGGGGCGGCGGTAGAAGATGTACATCAGCGCGCGGCCGTCGCAGAGAATGCACGGGCAGGCGGCACGGGGCCAGCACGCACAACCAAAGACACCGGAATATATACGTCCACACCGCTGCAGGGTGCTCAAATATACGCGGCGCAGGCGCCAGTCGGTGCTCCCGCGCGTGCGGGCAGTGGCCGCACACAACGGGACTCCAGACCGACGGCGCACGCGCCCCGCCCCGTCCTCAGCACGCAGCACCGGCGGTCGCCACAGCGGCACTGACCAGCAGCAGCAGCGGCACCGGCACCCACACAGGGCCGCCAGGACTGCGCGCGTCTTCAGGAGTCGGTGCCTTGGAGGTAGTTGTGGTCGTGTTCTTGGGCGCACTGGAGGTAGTAGTAGACGTAGTGGTAGTGGTAGTCGTGTTCTTCTTCGGGTCGCCCCCAGCAGCCTTAAACACAGCAGCATCGTACTGCCCCTCCTCCTGGGCCGTGGCGCACACGCACGCACAGCAGAGGGCAAAGACAAGCACGCAGAGGACGCGGCGCAGCATCATTGTCACTTGGGCCTTTGTGGACTTCGCTTGTTGCTCGCGGTGTAAACTCTCCTGTCGGGCCGGCACCGGGCGGGCACAACGAGAGCACGCAGCATGGAAGGAAGAGACACGGGCAGGTGCAAGGCATACACA
>NW_903215.1:0-943 GCF_000209065.1 Trypanosoma cruzi | reverse complement strand
CGTGCGCTGGTTGCTGCTATCAGCCCTGCACCAGCATCAAAAATTCTGTGAGGGAAGCATTGCTGGCTTCCCCCGACAATACGGGGTAATTGACCCAGGCACTACGCCGGTGTGGCCGGTATTGCCAGTGAACATGATGGGAAGGATTGGAGGACAAAACTGTCGACTTCCATAGCCGGATTTATTCCAGTTTCTTGTGCCCTGAGCCCTACTGCGATTGCTCCATTGCAATCAGGTAGTTTTTCTTGTGGGAGGCCACGGCAATAAATACGCCTGGAATGAGCAGTCGAACGGAGGAGGTGCCGCGAACCACTGCTGGTTGTTGGTGAATTTCACGGAGACAAGCAGGGAAATAAAGGAATTAAGAAAACCAACTTGCGAAGACAACCGTCCTTGGAGCTTTGCGCTAAGAACAGTTTATAAAAAATTTCCGACACAAATTGTTGGCGGCGTAGCCGCTGCAGTTGATGACGCTGAAGGAGGATTGGTGTTCCCTGTAAAAACTGTGAGTGTTGGGGAAATCCCGCCCCACCGATTGCGTGCTTGGCAAAGCCTGGGAATTAAATGCTGTCGAGGGCGATATCTGCTGAGGGGTGAAGTGATCCCTTTGTCGTGGTGTGGGAAGGTGGAAATATTTGCATGATCACTGCGTCCGATGGCGGCCAACGGAGGGTGGACGCGTCCAGTGAAAATGGGGAGGCGTGGGCGGAGCCCCTGGGGACACTCAATTGCCCGCCTGTGGGCCAACTGGCATGATGGACAGGGGAAAGGCGTTCTGAGCGGCTTCATCACTGCGGCGATTGGAGAAGGAAATGTTCTGCGCGTTACCCTACCGGTGTGTTATAAAGCGAGCGAAAAGGAAAAGGGTCGGCCTTCTCTCTGGCTGGCGGACAATGTTCACATTGTGGGTATTTGGCTGGCATCCCGTAATGTGTATGCTGCT
>NW_903214.1:0-943 GCF_000209065.1 Trypanosoma cruzi | reverse complement strand
GCTGCCCGGCTCCGCAGGCGCCTGGAGAAAAACATGGAGTGGACACCGGAGAAGTGAGGAAATTGTGTTTCACCAAGAAGTTGGCGCAGATTCTTTTTTGACGTGGAACGGCTCTGCTGCCAGCAGCGCCTCCGCGCAACGAGAGGGCACAAGAGCTCTCGCAGATGCGGCATAAAGCCGATGCTGGTGGCATTTATTTCTTATTTTCTTTCCATTTTTTATGGATTGCCTGGTTTGTTGATTTGTTATTTCATTGATTCTCGGCAACGCCGGATTATCGAGCTATCGTGCCAACCCGGGGCGGATGCGTAACGCGGTTGTGTTTCGCGCCTTCCCACTGCAGCGCCATCTCCGGGTGTCGGGGCTCTCTTTCGCATCTTCACTCAGCAGGGCGGACGTGCTTGACGATGGTGGCTGGCATAACAGCCAACAAATTTATTTTTAAAAAACACAAGCAAAAAAAAAAAAAAGAAAAGGACGGTGTGGCTCTCATAATTGATATGTTCAATTTTTTAATTGTTTTAATCCATTTTTTTTCCTTTTCTTTTATTTGGCAATGCCGTTGGTGCATTGCACATATAATAAACGTGTACTGACGCAGCTTTTTTCCTTTTCTATTCTTACCAATCGATTGACTACGCCCCTCCAATGTGCAGCTCAGGTAAGCGTACGCTGGAATTCAGCAGCAAGGAGCAACCTTACCCCGCGGGCGGCCATTAGAAATGGCTCCATCTTGTGCCCTTCCGGTCCGTAAAACTAAGTAAACAAGTACGCATCTGGTTTGAAGCATAAGCAGCAGACGCTTATCTTCCTCTTTAGTAAGAGAGTGCTAGACCCTGGCGCCGCGTCGAGGTGGGCGGCTGCGCCAGGGATTGACGCACATAATATATATATTCACGAATTCGATAGCATCGGGATGGTTTGAGCCATCAAAGAGTTTCTA
>NW_903213.1:0-942 GCF_000209065.1 Trypanosoma cruzi | reverse complement strand
ACAAGGAGTGCGACTCACTGTCGTATTTGACTGCTGCCACTCTGGCTCCATGCTTGACCTGCCGTACACGTTTGTGGGCAGCAGGAGTTTGCGCAGAAGCGTCGCCGGTCACATGCAGCGTATTCGCAAGGGAAACGACTGTGCCGGGGATGTGCTGATGATATCCGGTTGTGCTGACGAGCAGACGTCCGCTGACGTGAGCAACGCGGCTACATGTGGAACGTGCGCGTCAGGTGCTGGTGGGGCAGCCACACAGTGTCTGGTGCACACATTACTCAAAGTCGGTAATATGTCGTACCAAGATATGCTTATTGCCACCCGTGACATGCTGAGAAGAAAGGGATTCACTCAGGTGCCTCAGCTGAGTGCATCCAAGCCAATCAATTTACAGCAGAAGTTTTCGCTCATGACGACCTTTGAGGTGGATCCAGCCGTCGCCACATGACTTGTGGCCATTGTTTGTGGGGCTTTGGACCGCGGCCTAACTGCCTGGAAAACAGCATGTGTTTGTTTGTTTGTTTTTCTTTTTTTTTGTGTTTTGATTATTTATGGCTTTACTGTATTGTTTTTGATACATGTGTGTGGGCGTCGATAACCATCCAGCGGAGGGTTGGGGAGTCCGTTTTAAACTGGCTTTTGCTTCGCTAATTGTGTGCAAGCCGTGTGATAAAAAATTTTTCCGGCATGTGTGTGTACTTACACATGTAAGCTTAAGTGTTTATTCTCGAGGTGGTTTTGTGGGGATGAATGTATACCAAGCACCCACAAGCCAGGGAAGAAGTAGAAGCAGCCCGATTATTGTGCGTTCTTCATCTACGCTTCTGAGCCCTTATATACCATATGTATATGTATATATGTATGTGTGTAGGTGCACTCGAGTTGGGGATGTGAGGGCGTGGGGGCTCTATTGTTACCATTTCATTTGCATCGCCCACTCCAGAG
>NW_903212.1:0-942 GCF_000209065.1 Trypanosoma cruzi | reverse complement strand
GTGGCAGCGGCTTCCCCGGACGTTAGATACGGGACGACGTGTCGAATATCCAAGTTGCAGCGGCTGCCCCGGACGTTAGATACGGGACGACGTGTCGAATTATCCAAGTTGCAGCGGCTGCCCCGGACGTTAGATACAGCACGACGTGTCGAATTATCCAAGCTGCAGCGGTGGCCTCGGGCGTTAGATATATGACGACTTACAGTAGTAACCACGCTGCGGCTGCGCATCCTAAACACGTCTTTTTCGTTTTCCAGGGGACAACGCAAATGTGCTCGATTGTTCGAAGATCGACATTAATACTTTACGTGAAAAGGAGTCGCGCGACCGCATTTTTTTAGCTCAGTGGCAAACACGCTCACAATGTCATCCGGGGACGCGGGTTCGATTCCCGCAGAAGCCTAAGTTTTTTCCATTTTTTTTTTTTTTTGAATTCTTGTTTCATATTGCTTTTTAAACTTCTGGTTTGCAGGACGGTGTGCGAGTTCTGCAATCGCACTGATTCCATCTGTTTCGTGGTTTGTGCGGCTGCGGCTGCGGTGGTGGCCGCGTGAGAGTGAGTGTGAGAGAGCCATGCACCGCCCGCATACACACACTTCCTTCTCTCTCTGTGTGTGTGTCCCCTTGCATGGACTCTCGTCGTCGCCTCACCCCACGAAGCACACACAATAATGTGCCCATTGTATATATGCATGCACACCCATGCAGGCCCGTTGGTGCTCTCTTTTGCACGACACGCACCGCTGCCGTCCTGCCTGGCTGCATGGGCGGAGCACCGTAACTGTTTCTGTTTTGTTTTCATTGCATTGAGTGGGCGACCTCTCTCTCTCTCCCTGTGTGTGTGTTTTGCTTTACGGGAGCAATGAGAGTGTGTGTGCGCTGGTAGTCCCACGCTTCGGCTTTTTGTTTTGTTTTTCTTTTTGATTTTGTGGTTGAGTGCAC
>NW_903211.1:0-942 GCF_000209065.1 Trypanosoma cruzi | reverse complement strand
GGACGAGAGATACATGACGACGTGTCGAATTATCCAAGTTGCAGCGGTCTGCCCCGTACGAGAGATATATGACGACGAATCGATGTATCCACGCTGCGGCGACGGCGCCGTACGAGAGATATATGACGACGAATCGAGGTATCCACGCTGCGGCGGCGCACCCTAAACATGTCGCTTTCGTTTTCCAGGGGACAACGCAAATGTGCTCGATTGTTCGAAGATCGAACTTAACACCTTACGTGAAAATGGGTCGCGCGACCACATTTTTTTTAGCTCAGTGGCAAAACAAGCTCACAATGTCATCCGGGGTGCGGGTTCGAGCCCCGAAGATGCCTAAGTTTTTTTCCTTTTTTTTTGGAATTCTTGTTTCTTATTGCTTTTTAAACTTCTGGTTTGCAGGACGGTGTGCGAGTTCTGCAATCGCACTGATTCCATCAGTTTCGTGGTGTGTGCGGCTGCGGCTGCGGTGGTGGCCGCGTGAGAGTGAGTGAGAGAGCGCCATGCACCGCCCGCACACACACTCGTCTTTCACCCACTCTCTGTGTGTGTCCCCTTGCATGGACTCTCGCCCTCACCTCATCCCACGAAGCAGACACATAATGTGCCCATTGTATATATTGCATGCACACCCATGCAGGCCCGTTGGTGCTCTCTTTTGCACGACACGCACCGCTGCCGTCCTGCCTGACTGCATGGGCGGAGCACCGTAACTGTTTCTGTTTTGTTTTTATTGCATTGAGTGGGCAACCTCTCTCTCTCTCCCTGTGTGTGTGTTTTGCTTTACGGGAGCAATGAGAGTGTGTGCGCTGGTCGTCCCACGCTTCGGCTTTTTGTTTTGTTTTTCATTGTTTTGTGGTTGAGAGCACCCATTCCGCGGGCTGCGTGTGTGTGTTTGTGTGTGATGATATGAGTAATTTGTGCGTGTGTGCTATCTGCCTCTCT
>NW_903210.1:0-942 GCF_000209065.1 Trypanosoma cruzi | reverse complement strand
CTCACCGTGTTGTTTTGGTGCGATTTCTCGTGCCGCGTGCTGTCCGCTCACTGCTCCTCCTGCCCCTTCCCTGTGTGTTGTCTTTGTGTTTGGTGAAGATCCTGCTGAGAGTGCACGAAAGGAATTTAAGGGACGCAAAACATGTCTGACGCTGCCGTTCCGCCCAAGAAGGCCTCGCCGAAGAAGGCCGCGCCGAAGAAGGCAGTGGCTAAGAAGACTCCCGCCAAGAAGACTGCTAAGAAACCAGCCGTGAAGAAGCCTGCTGCGAAGAAGAGGGCCGCCCCCAAGAAGAAGCCTGCAGCAGCCAAGAAGGCTGTTACCAAGAGTGCCAAGAAGCATGCGGCAAAGAAGGCACCCAAGAAAGCCGTGAAGAAGGCGCCGAAGAAGTAGGGATTTATTTTGGCTCAACCGTGCGTTCTCGCGATCCGTGTCGCTGGCGCACCTGGTAGATAACGATATGAACTTGTCACCGGTGGAGACGACGTCATGCCCGTTTTTCCATTACTAGAACTCTTGTTTCGTTTTTATTTTTGTTTGTTTTTGTTTCTCATCCCCAGTGCTGGGGGCTGCAGCAGCCCTTCTTCCGTGTGTGCATTCGCGACGGTGCTGTGGAAAAGCACTATAGAGAACCTGAAGGGCGTGTTTGTGGTGGTCTGTCCTTTGTGCCCATTCTTCTTACCGTGTTGTTTTGGTGCGATTTCTCGTGCCGCGTGCTGTCCGCTCACTGCTCCTCCTGCCCCTTCCCTGTGTGTTGTCTTTGTGTTTGGTGAAGATCCTGCTGAGAGTGCACGAAAGGAATTTAAGAACGCAAAACATGTCTGACGCTGCCGTTCCGCCCAAGAAGGCCTCGCCGAAGAAGGCCGCGCCGAAGAAAGCAGTGGCTAAGAAGACTCCCGCCAAGAAGACTGCTAAGAAACCAGCCGTGAAGAAGCCTGCTGCGAA
>NW_903209.1:0-942 GCF_000209065.1 Trypanosoma cruzi | reverse complement strand
CATGTCTTTTTCGTTTTCCAGGGGACAACGCAAATGTGCTCGATTGTTCGAAGATCGACATTAATACTTTACGTGAAAAGGAGTCGCGCGACCGCATTTTTTTAGCTCAGTGGCAAACACGCTCACAATGTCATCCGGGGACGCGGGTTCGATTCCCGCAGAAGCCTAAGTTTTTTCCATTTTTTTTTTTTTTGAATTCTTGTTTCATATTGCTTTTTAAACTTCTGGTTTGCAGGACGGTGTGCGAGTTCTGCAATCGCACTGATTCCATCTGTTTCGTGGTTTGTGCGGCTGCGGCTGCGGTGGTGGCCGCGTGAGAGTGAGTGTGAGAGAGCCATGCACCGCCCGCATACACACACTTCCTTCTCTCTCTGTGTGTGTGTCCCCTTGCATGGACTCTCGTCGTCGCCTCACCCCACGAAGCACACACAATAATGTGCCCATTGTATATATGCATGCACACCCATGCAGGCCCGTTGGTGCTCTCTTTTGCACGACACGCACCGCTGCCGTCCTGCCTGGCTGCATGGGCGGAGCACCGTAACTGTTTCTGTTTTGTTTTCATTGCATTGAGTGGGCGACCTCTCTCTCTCTCCCTGTGTGTGTGTTTTGCTTTACGGGAGCAATGAGAGTGTGTGTGCGCTGGTAGTCCCACGCTTCGGCTTTTTGTTTTGTTTTTCTTTTTGATTTTGTGGTTGAGTGCACCCATTCCGCGGCTGCGTGTGTGTGTGTGTGATGATATGAGTAATTTGCGTGTGTGCTTATCTGCCTCTCTCTGCCGTTGCTTTCTTCAGACTCTCTTGTGGCGCACAGCTGCTCTGCAAGTATAGGCGCTGACAAACACACACACACATGCACACACATGCCGTGCTTAAAACGCTGAGAATGCACGCACGCACAGGATTGTGGCTGCCGAGGCCCTCGCGAGGGGAAAAAACCTGC
>NW_903208.1:0-942 GCF_000209065.1 Trypanosoma cruzi | reverse complement strand
CCCCCCCCCCCCTTTTTTTTGTCTATTCCAGGTTGGTTTAGGAGGCTTGATGTGCCTGCTGGGTGATCGCCGGCTTTTTTATTGGTGATTGCGTATTTTTGGCTTACCGGTGTGCCGCTCAGTGCCATTTTGTTTTACTTCTTTTCTGCTTATTGGGGCGTGTTGTTATTCGTCACGCGTCAGCACACACCGAGCAACATGTCAAAAAAACAAAACGCAGGCTTCTTCGCCCCTCGCGAGGGCCTCCGCAGCCACAATCCTGTGCGTGCGTGCATTCTCAGCGTTTTAAACACGGCATGTGTGTGCATGTGCTTGTGTGTTTGGCAGCGCCTATAATTGCAGAGCAGCTGTGCGCCACAAGAGAGTCAGAAGAAAGCAACGGCAGAGAGAGGCAGATAGCACACACGCACAAATTACTCATATCATCACACACAAACACACACACGCAGCCCGCGGAATGGGTGCTCTCAACCACAAAACAATGAAAAACAAAACAAAAAGCCGAAGCGTGGGACGACCAGCGCACACACTCTCATTGCTCCCGTAAAGCAAAACACACACACAGGGAGAGAGAGAGAGGTTGCCCACTCAATGCAATAAAAACAAAACAGAAACAGTTACGGTGCTCCGCCCATGCAGTCAGGCAGGACGGCAGCGGTGCGTGTCGTGCAAAAGAGAGCACCAACGGGCCTGCATGGGTGTGCATGCAATATATACAATGGGCACATTATGTGTGTGCTTCGTGGGATGAGGTGAGGGCGAGAGTCCATGCAAGGGGACACACACAGAGAGTGGGTGAAAGACGAGTGTGTGTGCGGGCGGTGCATGGCGCTCTCTCACTCACTCTCACGCGGCCACCACCGCAGCCGCAGCCGCACACACCACGAAACTGATGGAATCAGTGCGATTGCAGAACTCGCACACCGTCCTGCAAACCAGAAG
>NW_903207.1:0-942 GCF_000209065.1 Trypanosoma cruzi | reverse complement strand
TCCAAGGCGCCCAAGAACACGACCACAACTACCTCCAAGGCACCGACTCCTGAAGACGCGCGCAGCCCTGGCGGCCCTGTGTGGGTGCAGGTGTCGCTGCTGCTGCTGCTCAGTGCCGCTGTGGCGACCGCCGGTGCTGCGTGCTGAGTGCGGGGCGGGGCGCGTGCGCCGTCGGTGTGGAGTCCCGTTGTGTGCGGCCACTGCCCACACGCGCGGGAGCACCGACTGGCGCCTGCGCCGCGTATATTTGAGCACCCTGCAGCGGTGTGGATGTATATATTCCAGTGTCTTTGGTTGTGCGTTCTGGCCCCGTGCCGCCTGCCCGTGCATTCTCTGCGACGGCCGCGCGCTGATGTAAATCTCCTACCGCCGCCCCGCCACTTGTGGGGGGAAGCGTCGGTGCGCTTAATTTTAAATTTTATTTAATGTTGTTTTGGTTTATTTTTTTTTAGCTTGTGAAAAGGATGTTCGCGGGGGAAGCTGGTCACCTAAATGAATATGTCCTGATAAAGTGGAGATGTTTCTGCACGATTCTTTTCCATCCTATGAATTTTTGGAAGGCGGTGATTGAAGGAACCAGGGAGCCGATAGCGACAAGACGGATTTTTTTTTACTTTTTATTTCTTATTTTCCCACCACCCCCTCTTTTTGATTCCCACCTCGCGGCGGGGCCTTGTGGCTGGCGGAGCCCAGGGTCTGCCACTTGGTATGCGATAGTATTTCCAATCCTAACAAGGTGCACCGTGTCGCGAGAGTGGCTATCGGAATATATTTACTTGGAGCAAACATCGAGGGAGTGGCGAACCCACTGCCTCTCCACCACCCCCCTTTTCTCTTCTTGTTTGATTTCTTTTGATGATTTCAGGATCCGGCCAGCAGCCCAGGCGAATATTTTTTTTTTCATCGGGTTGGGTTTGTTTGTTGTGGGCGCTGACTGTGTGT
>NW_903206.1:0-942 GCF_000209065.1 Trypanosoma cruzi | reverse complement strand
GCGTGGGGCGCCAAGTCGAGGGATCCCGCGGCGCTGTCAAGGAGCTCGATAAGAACGGCACTGGGTCCGTGACGTTCGACGAGTTTGCTGCGTGGGCTTCTGCAGTCAAACTGGACGCCGACGGCGACCCGGACAACGTGCCGGAGAGCGCGTGAAGCTCGCGGCCGCAGAGTGACGTGCCCGCGCCGTTGCCAATGTAAACACCGTGTCCGCATGCGGCGAGGCACTTGTTTTTGCTGGGCGGAGCACATTCTCCACTTTATGTAGTTGATGGTCATTTTTACCTTCTACTGTCGTTGTGTGTGTGTGTGTGTGTGTGGGCTCCTGTGCCCTTGTTGCTGTGTGTCTTCTGTGCCGCTGTGGGCCTTGGTGCCACCTCTCTCTTTCTGTTGTGGGTTTGTGTGCTTGCGCGCAGGTTGTGCAACAGTCGATAATAAGCCGAGTCAAGGAGAGCAACGAGATGGGTGCTTGTGGGTCGAAGGGCTCGACGAGCGACAAGGGGTTGGCGAGCGATAAGGACGGCAAGAACGCCAAGGACCGCAAGGAAGCGTGGGAGCGCATTCGCCAGGCGATTCCTCGTGAGAAGACCGCCGAGGCAAAACAGCGCCGCATCGAGCTCTTCAAGAAGTTCGACAAGAACGAGACTGGGAAGCTGTGCTACGATGAGGTGCACAGCGGCTGCCTCGAGGTGCTGAAGTTGGACGAGTTCACGCCGCGAGTGCGCGACATCACGAAGCGTGCGTTCGACAAGGCGAGGGCCCTGGGCAGCAAGCTGGAGAACAAGGGCTCCGAGGACTTTGTTGAATTTCTGGAGTTCCGTCTGATGCTGTGCTACATCTACGACTTCTTCGAGCTGACGGTGATGTTCGACGAGATTGACGCCTCCGGCAACATGCTGGTCGACGAAGAGGAGCTCAAGCGCGCCGTGCCCAAGCTTGAGGC
>NW_903205.1:0-942 GCF_000209065.1 Trypanosoma cruzi | reverse complement strand
ACACGCAAATTACTCATATCATCGCACACACACACACGCAGCCGCGGAATGGGTGCACTCAACCACAAAATCAAAAAGAAAAACAAAACAAAAAGCCGAAGCGTGGGACTACCAGCGCACACACACTCTCATTGCTCCCGTAAAGCAAAACACACACACAGAGGGAGAGAGAGAGAGGTCGCCCACTCAATGCAATGAAAACAAAACAGAAACAGTTACGGTGCTCCGCCCATGCAGCCAGGCAGGACGGCAGCGGTGCGTGTCGTGCAAAAGAGAGCACCAACGGGCCTGCATGGGTGTGCATGCATATATACAATGGGCACATTATTGTGTGTGCTTCGTGGGGTGAGGCGACGACGAGAGTCCATGCAAGGGGACACACACACAGAGAGAGAAGGAAGTGTGTGTATGCGGGCGGTGCATGGCTCTCTCACACTCACTCTCACGCGGCCACCACCGCAGCCGCAGCCGCACAAACCACGAAACAGATGGAATCAGTGCGATTGCAGAACTCGCACACCGTCCTGCAAACCAGAAGTTTAAAAAGCAATATGAAACAAGAATTCAAAAAAAAAAAAAAATGGAAAAAACTTAGGCTTCTGCGGGAATCGAACCCGCGTCCCCGGATGACATTGTGAGCGTGTTTGCCACTGAGCTAAAAAAATGCGGTCGCGCGACTCCTTTTCACGTAAAGTATTAATGTCGATCTTCGAACAATCGAGCACATTTGCGTTGTCCCCTGGAAAACGAAAAAGACGTGTTTAGGATGCGCAGCCGCAGCGTGGTTACTACTGTAAGTCGTCATATATCTAACGCCCGAGGCCACCGCTGCAGCTTGGATATTCGACACGTCGTGCTGTATCTAACGTCCGGGGCAGCCGCTGCAACTTGGATAATTCGACACGTCGTCCCGTATCTAACGTCCGGGGCAGCCGCTGCAAC
>NW_903204.1:0-942 GCF_000209065.1 Trypanosoma cruzi | reverse complement strand
AAGCAACGGCAGAGAGAGGCAGATAGCACACACGCACAAATTACTCATATCATCACACACAAACACACACGCAGCCCGCGGAATGGGTGCTCTCAACCACAAAACAATGAAAAACAAAACAAAAAGCCGAAGCGTGGGACGACCAGCGCACACACTCTCATTGCTCCCGTAAAGCAAAACACACACACAGGGAGAGAGAGAGAGGTTGCCCACTCAATGCAATAAAAACAAAACAGAAACAGTTACGGTGCTCCGCCCATGCAGTCAGGCAGGACGGCAGCGGTGCGTGTCGTGCAAAAGAGAGCACCAACGGGCCTGCATGGGTGTGCATGCAATATATACAATGGGCACATTATGTGTGTGCTTCGTGGGATGAGGTGAGGGCGAGAGTCCATGCAAGGGGACACACACAGAGAGTGGGTGAAAGACGAGTGTGTGTGCGGGCGGTGCATGGCGCTCTCTCACTCACTCTCACGCGGCCACCACCGCAGCCGCAGCCGCACACACCACGAAACTGATGGAATCAGTGCGATTGCAGAACTCGCACACCGTCCTGCAAACCAGAAGTTTAAAAAGCAATAAGAAACAAGAATTCCAAAAAAAAAAGGAAAAAAACTTAGGCTTCTTCGGGGCTCGAACCCGCACCCCGGATGAAATTGTGAGCTTGTTTTGCCACTGAGCTAAAAAAAATGTGGTCGCGCGACCCATTTTCACGTAAGGTGTTAAGTTCGATCTTCGAACAATCGAGCACATTTGCGTTGTCCCCTGGAAAACGAAAGCGACATGTTTAGGGTGCGCCGCCGCAGCGTGGATACCTCGATTCGTCGTCATATATCTCTCGTACGGGGCCGCAGCCGCAGCGTGAATACTTCGATTCGTCGTCATATATCTCTCGTACGAGGCCGTCGCCGCAGCGTGGATACATCGATTCGTTGTCATGTA
>NW_903203.1:0-942 GCF_000209065.1 Trypanosoma cruzi | reverse complement strand
GCATCGCTGAGTGATCGGTCAGCGGCAGTCGATGCATCAGCCATTCCTGAGGGTTGCGACAGACACTCTGTGGCCGAGACTATTTAGATGGGAGTTCACGGGGCAGAATTCGCGCTTTATTCCCGTGCTTATGCCGACGGAATGTAAGTATTTGTCTCTTCTTGTGATGCCTCGGGTGTGCCGTGAAGCTGCATTGAGGAGAGCACGAGGCGTTAGTGTCCGTGTTATTTTTTTGGGCGCCACTGCTCTTTTTGGGTGTGTGATCCGACTGTGTGGTGGGTCGGTTGAGGGGGAGGACGTGGATGGGCCGCGCCTACCCGACTGCTGTGCCTTATTTTGCTGAACGCCCTGACCGAATTGCTGCTCTCCTTTTGCTTGCCCTGCCGGGCCTGGCGACCTCTTGAGGAGCGGTGCGACGGCGTGGACTGTCGGGCTGCTGAGGAGGCCGTGGCTGCGCGGGATGTCCTGCGGTACTTTTTGCGTTTCGGGACTACTGTAGAGAAGAGGACATTTCATGCCTCCTTCACGTCCAGGAGAGTCAATGGAGGGATCACGGTTGTGGGATATCACTTCACGAGAGCCTGCGCCCGTTGGTCGCGTCGACGGTGCGCTCTGTGTGTCTTCGATCCCTGCCGGAGCATCCCGCTGTTTTTGTTCCGGTGAACGGGAAAATCCACCGACACGCCGAGCGGGTTGCGGGGATGTTGCGGCGAGGAACGCTTTAATAGAGGCCCTGCAGTGGGGGAGCGCTGCTTGCAAGGATCCCGCAGCACTTGGGATTTTTCTTGCACCTACTTTCTGCTGTCTGTCTGTTGGTTGGTGCTGTTTGCCGGAGGGTGTATTGGCCCGTGCGCAAACGTCAGTGTCTCTGCTTCTGCCTGCGGCCTCACAGTGCTTGAGCCGTTGTTGACGGGGAGAGTAATTACTGTAGCGGTTACGACG
>NW_903202.1:0-942 GCF_000209065.1 Trypanosoma cruzi | reverse complement strand
GACAGTGACATGAGAGTGTGTATGTGCGCAAGGACTTTCGTGGGACGGTGCTGCCCAATCCCCGCCCTGCCTTGAGATGAAAGGAAAACAAAAAAAAAGGGGAGCACACTCTCCAGAAAAGGAGTGACGGTTGGGCACTCAACCCCCGCTTCGTCCCACTTGACATCCACATATGTGCACTGCACCTCAAATACGTACCTCCCTGGACGCCGCATGCATGACGTGTGGTTTCGTCGCTCGCAATGTGTTTTTCCTCCCGCAAACAACCAAAAAGGATGGCCATGGCGCAGCTCCACTCAGGGGAAGCAATCGAGGCAGACACGGGTGGGAACCAGAGATCATACCAACAATAAGAATAATAATAATAAGGGGTAATAACACCTCCAAGCCACGAAATCGTGCAATGCTGATCCCTCTTCTTCTAAATTGAAGCCCTCCTCAACAGAACTAATGCAGCAGACACATGTGCAGCGCAATATATTTCGCTCTCCCGTTTTCCATCTTACATCCCACGCGTGCCACGGCGGCGGTGCCTGCGTTACATCGGGGATGACTCCAAAATACCAGGCAGCATGCTGTGAAGAGTGGATGCTTGACGAACGTGGCCGCGTCAGCATCTAACAGGAAATGGCGTCAAGCACAAAAAACCATCTGCGACTCAAACTACCCGTGTGTGGCCGTCCTAAAGCAAATACTGAGACACATTTAAAACAATGTAAAAAGAGAGAAAAGGAACCACCAGAGTGATCCAAAAGAATACACCAGTATATAAATCCACAAACACATACATCACTCCGCATAATTCGTCGTTCCTTCTCTCGCTGCTCTTTCTACACAAAATCAGAAGTATAAAGAGCGACAGGCATGTCCTCCCACACAGTCCTCGTGGAACAGGAGAGAGAGTCATTGCAGGCGCCCGCACAAAAAATAGAAACAAACCAA
>NW_903201.1:0-942 GCF_000209065.1 Trypanosoma cruzi | reverse complement strand
GTCGAAGCAAAAGAAGGAAGTGGTGATTAACCTTGACGAGGTGGATGAACAGACGGGGTATAAATCCGCCGAACTGTTTGTGTGGCTGAAGTTTGATGAGACGTATCTTCAGAAGCCCGAGGACGATCGTGAGGCGGACGTGGATGCGTGGGTGGATGCCTTCTGCGAGCAGATGGAGGAAGAAGGAATGAATTATGACCGCAACTTTGTTCGTTCTGTCTGTGTGCTGGGCATTTACGCTGGTGCACGCGACGAGTTTCAGCAGCGCATGGGAAGTGGAAAGGCGGTTTATCCCAACGGGGATCGCTATGACGGGGAGTTTTTTGAGGGAAAGAAGCACGGCACGGGGCGCTACTGCTTTGTCAGTCGGGGAAAGAGCGAGTGCGACCGGATTGTTGAGAAGGAGATGCAAAAGTTGGGAGGTGCGGTGCCGGACGAGCAGTTCATCACAAACGTTGCTGAAAAGTACAAAATAAGTCGTCAAATTGTCTCGTGGATTATTGAGTATGGGGTGTATCCCTGCTACCATGGCGACTACGTTCGTGGCGTAAGAACCGGACAGGGGCTGATGAAGAACAAGGACGGTACCGTTTACAAGGGGGATTTTCTGGCGAATAAACGCCATGGCCAGGGAATGTTCTATTATTTGAATGGCGACATATTTTCAGGAACGTGGAGGAATGGGCTGAAGCATGGCTATGGAACATATCACTTTGCAGGAGGCAGTGAGTACCGCGGATCTTGGGTGGACGGTGTCTTTACACAAGGTCAATGGATCTTCCCGGATGGCACGTATTACGAGGGATTGTTTAACAAGAAGAACCGACCTTGCGATGATGCTGCGTCCATGCACTTTCCGAGTATCAAAATGGCCCAGACTGGTGTTTTTAGACGTGGTGTTTGGGCACCCTCTAGTGCTCTTCAAGTTTGCGAGGAGACACC
>NW_903200.1:0-942 GCF_000209065.1 Trypanosoma cruzi | reverse complement strand
TGGAAGAGGTCAAAAAACACATGTATCTTTTGGGACCGATTCCACAGCATATCTTCGATGCGGATGAATATGGAAAACGCACGCAAGGTGTTATGAGGGCCTTGGAATGGATCAATATTGGGGATCAAGGAAAGTACTTTACCCTGAGAGGAGAGGAAAAATTGTATTCCGAGGATCCGTCTCACAAACTTGTGAAGATCTTCCGGGCAAGAACAGATGAAGGTGCTGAGGTATTCCTGAACGCATCGATATGTGCTGATATTGGGTTTCGAACTGCGGACTGTTTGGCAAAGCCATTGCCACGAAGGATCTTTTGTTGATAATATTGGGATCGCATGGTGCTCTTGCTTCCCGAGCTCTCGAACAATTAGGTTTGCGCGCCTTCATGTATGGGGAGTTTGTCGGTGCACTAGTAAAGGGACTCAATGAGCTGAGGTCACCAGAACGTGGTGAAGCACAGGAATCAGTGCTGAGGGTAAACCATCAAGGGTACCCCACTCGCACCGTTGGAATAGCGGGACTGCAAGGCGGTGTCGAGAGGATTCCGATGGAGTACGGAGTGCTGTACATACCGGCGGTCGAAAACTTTCCGCTGGTGGACGGTTTTTTCTTTGTTGATTTGTCGCGGAAGACACTGGTTGGGCTGCAGATGACGGCGGGTGGGCATCACACCACCGCCAGCACTGTGAGGCAGTTCACTGAGTGCCTGGCGGCATATTTTAATAGTTAGGAGGAATTATCCCGTGACATGTCGTGGGAGATTATTTGTGTGCAGCAGGCAGACAGCACGCCGATGAACGGCTGGCAGGGATGTGATGTTGTCGATTCCAATAATGTGAGTGGCGCGGACAACAATGAAATTGCGGCGTTCTGGAACGAAAAGGTGCGCCAGTACCAATTGTCAATATCGTACAGAGACTTTGAAGGGAAGAAGTCACCGAA
>NW_903199.1:0-942 GCF_000209065.1 Trypanosoma cruzi | reverse complement strand
TGTGTGTGCGCTGGTAGTCCCACGCTTCGGCTTTTTGTTTTGTTTTTCTTTTTGATTTTGTGGTTGAGTGCACCCATTCCGCGGCTGCGTGTGTGTGTGTGTGATGATATGAGTAATTTGCGTGTGTGCTTATCTGCCTCTCTCTGCCGTTGCTTTCTTCAGACTCTCTTGTGGCGCACAGCTGCTCTGCAAGTATAGGCGCTGACAAACACACACACACATGCACACACATGCCGTGCTTAAAACGCTGAGAATGCACGCACGCACAGGATTGTGGCTGCCGAGGCCCTCGCGAGGGGGAAAAAACCTGCATTTTTTTTTTTTGACATGTTGCTCGGTGTGTGCTGACGCGTGACGAATAACAACACGCCCCAATAAGCAGAAAAGAAGTAAAACAAAATGGCGCTGAGCGGCACACCGGTAAGCCAAAAATACGCAATCACCAATAAAAAAGCCGGCGATCACCCAGCAGGCACATCAAGCGTCCTCAAAACCAACCTGGAACAGACAAAAAAAAAGAGGCAATCATAGAAAACAAAGATCCCCGCCCCCAAACAGGAAAAACATTAAAGAAAACGCGATTCTTTTTTTTGTCCTTACTGCCGGGGTTGGCCGCCGCAAGAAATAAAAAATGGTAGGGCGGTGGCCCCGGACGCTAGATACAGCACGACGTGTCGAATTATCCAAGTTGCAGCGGCTGCCCCGGACGTTAGATACAGCACGACGTGTCGAATTATCCAAGCTGCAGCGGTGGCCTCGGGCGTTAGATATATGACGACTTACAGTAGTAACCACGCTGCGGCTGCGCATCCTAAACACGTCTTTTTCGTTTTCCAGGGGACAACGCAAATGTGCTCGATTGTTCGAAGATCGACATTAATACTTTACGTGAAAAGGAGTCGCGCGACCGCATTTTTTTAGCTCAGTGCAAACACGCTCACA
>NW_903198.1:0-942 GCF_000209065.1 Trypanosoma cruzi | reverse complement strand
GCGGAATCAGCTGGACCCGGAGTGGATAACAGAAAATGAGGGCATTCCGCTTGTGGAGGTGAGGCTGTGCCTGACGAGGCCGAGCGCAGGCATTACTCCATGCTCTCGGTACGAACCAAACATCCGAGGTGCCACGGAAGGAGACCATTCCGTACAAAAGCTTCTCTACAACGCCATTTCAAACATTGAGGCAGCGGCAGGGCTAATAAAACCCCTTTTCGGCGGGCAGGACTATGCGACAGAGGTGTGTAACGATAATGAAGTCAAGAGGGTAAAGGCGGAAATTGAGTCTCTATTAACTCAGAATTATGAAGACTGTGAAGAGTATCGTTGCACGTTTGACGAGTTTCGACACCTGTGGGAAACGGATCGAAAGAAGGCGTTTACGGAATTTTTGGAAAAGGATAAAGTTCCCAGGCGACGCACCAGCTACACAGAAGAGGACTTGGCTAAAGAGCCTCCTCCAACGACAAGCGGCGAATATTTTGGTGTCAGTCTGCAAGAATTTGATCGGTCCATTACAGAATATGAGCGTATCAGCACGAGAATTAGCAATACGGAGGAAAGGCGTGTAGTGAGTTTTGTCTCCATTGACGTGAAGCCTTTTCGCGCGGCCTTGCGGGACATTTGCAAGAAGTGGAAAGAGATGTTTTCAGACTATTTGATGAACAAAGTGTCAGCGGACTTAGAGAATCTTTACGAATTTATGAAAGAGGCGGATAAGGGACTGGATGTTGAGGTGCTCGACGGGAATGTAGATTCCCTAAAGTGTGTCATGCGATGGATTAGAGATTGCCGTCGAAAGAACAAGGAGGTGATGGGCGAGGAAGAGAATATTGAAACAGGTGGCATGTTTCCTCCTATTCAGGCTGCTATCCGCATGCTGAAGAGTCACGCAAATACCTCTTCCGCTTTGGAGGTGGAGCTGGCAAAAATGAAAAA
>NW_903197.1:0-942 GCF_000209065.1 Trypanosoma cruzi | reverse complement strand
CCGTCGCTGTCCCCGAGCCACCGAGCACCGACGGCGCCGACCTGTGCGTGCGCGACGTGCGTGTGGATGTGGAGCTGAACGCCGGCCTCGGGACGTCGGTGGTGTGCTACGTTGGCGTGACCTTTGCGGCGGACGTCGTGGTGGAAGTGGAGTCGATGTCGGGGAGCGTGCGCAACGTGACGCTGGCGAACTGCACGTTTGTGGACGGAGCGAGCCTGTACGTTGTCGGGTGGCGATCCGACCCGACTGCTGGCGAGCGCGCCGATGTGTTGATCAGCGGGCTTGAGTCGTGTTCCGGCGGCGGCGTGGTGGTGGCGAACCGATACCCGCCGGGCTCGCGCGTCACTGTGGTGGACTCGGTGCTGATCGCAGAGAAGCGCGTTGCGTACCGCGACGCCTACGGCCTTGGCGACGCCTCCGCGTGCCTCGTGGTGCACAACGTGAATCTGACTGGGAGCGTGCTGACCATCGCGCGCACGCATGTGGCGGCGGTGTTTGGCGACGCTGTTGGCGTGTTGGTGGTTGGCGGCGTGGCGCTGTCGTCGCGCGGTGCGCTGTACGTGGACGGGCTGTCGGTGCAGACGGCGCTGGGGCTGTGCGTGTCGGTGGAGGGCGGTATTGCGGCCAGTGGCGGCTCCGTGGTGGCGTTTGTTGACAGCGACTTCCTGCTGTGCAAGCACGCGGTGTCTGTGCGTGGGGCTGTGATTGTGTCGGGCTCAGTTGTGGCGCTTGTGCGGAGCGACTTTGTGTTGACGGAGGACTACGCGGTGGCGTTTTATTCGACGGTGAGCCTGGCTGGCGGATCGATGCTGCAGGCGAAGGGCAACGTGCACGACGGCGTCTCGAGGGAGATGCTCCACGCCGCTGGCGCCGTGACCGCTGTTGGGAGCACGCTGAGCTTTGTGCGCAACCCGAGCGCTGCTGCCGCGGATGCTGTCGGTG
>NW_903196.1:0-942 GCF_000209065.1 Trypanosoma cruzi | reverse complement strand
GCGCAGCGCTCCTCCGCCCATCACGTACAGCACAGCGCCGTTCAGCAGCGACACGTTCTGCAAAACGATCCGCACGCCGTCCCGCGCCATCCACGGCACGTAGAGCACAGGACTCACGCCGTCCAGCACAACGTGGCGCAGCGTCACCTCGCTCGCACCGGCAGGCACAACGAACACCGACCGCACCGTCACGCCCTCGCGGACAAACACACTCGACGCAGTGCCCACAGCGGGCGGCAGTGCGGGAGCTCCCACAGGCATGCACGCCTCGCCGTGCCCGCCGCTGCCGCACGCGCACACGCACACACCGTTCCTCATGCTCGCAGACGCAGTCCCGGGCGCGTAGCAGTGCGTGTCCCTTTCGCAGGTGTCGCACCCAGCAAAGTCGATGCTCCCAGCGTCGCCAAAACCAGCCGCTGCGTACTCCTCCGCCGTCGACAGGACACGGCCACCAGCGTCGTTGCACGCCACCCTCAAATGCGCCCCAGCTACAAGCGACAGGCTCAGCGACAGCATCCGTGGCAGCAGCGCTCGGTTGCACACAAAGCTCAGCGTGCTCCCAGCAGCGGTCACGGCGCCAGCGGCGTGGAGCATCTCCCTCAAGACGCCGTCGTGCACGTTGCCCTTCGCCAGCAGCATCGACCCGCCGGCCAGGCTCACCGTCGAATAGAACGCCACCGCGTAGTCCTCCGTCGACAAAAAGTCGCTCCGCACAAACGCCACTGCGGAGCCCGACACGCTCACAGCCCCACGCACATACACCGCGTGCTTGCACAGCAGGAAGCCGCTGTCAACAAACGCCACCACGGAGCCGCCGCTGGCCGCAACACCGCCCTCCACCGACACGCACAGCCCCAGCGCCGTCTGCACCGACAGCCCGGCCACGTACAGCGCACCGCGCGACGACAGCGCCACGCCGCCAACAACCAACACGCCAACAGC
>NW_903195.1:0-942 GCF_000209065.1 Trypanosoma cruzi | reverse complement strand
TCTCTTCCTCCCATGCTGCGTGCTCTCGTTGTGCCCGCCCGGTGCCGGCCCGACAGGAGAGTTTACACCGCGAGCAACAAGCGAAGTCCACAAAGGCCCAAGTGACAATGATGCTGCGCCGCGTCCTCTGCGTGCTTGTCTTTGCCCTCTGCTGTGCGTGCGTGTGCGCCACGGCCCAGGAGGAGGGGCAGTACGATGCTGCTGTGTTTGAGGCTGCTGGGGGCGACCCGAAGAAGAACACGACTACCACTACCACTACGTCTACTACTACCTCCAGTGCGCCCAAGAACACGACCACAACTACCTCCAAGGCACCGACTCCTGAAGACGCGCGCAGTCCTGGCGGCCCTGTGTGGGTGCCGGTGCCGCTGCTGCTGCTGGTCAGTGCCGCTGTGGCGACCGCCGGTGCTGCGTGCTGAGGACGGGGCGGGGCGCGTGCGCCGTCGGTCTGGAGTCCCGTTGTGTGCGGCCACTGCCCGCACGCGCGGGAGCACCGACTGGCGCCTGCGCCGCGTATATTTGAGCACCCTGCAGCGGTGTGGACGTATATATTCCGGTGTCTTTGGTTGTGCGTGCTGGCCCCGTGCCGCCTGCCCGTGCATTCTCTGCGACGGCCACGCGCTGATGTACATCTTCTACCGCCGCCCCGCCACTTGTGGGGGGAAGCGTCGGTGCGCCTAATTTTAAAATTTATTTAATGTTGTTTTGATTTATTTATTTTTAACTTGTGAAAGGGATGTTCGCGGGGGAGCTGGTCACCTAAATGAATATGTCCTGACGAAACGGAGATGTTTCTGCACGATTCTTTTCTATCTTATGAATTTTTGGAGGACGGTGATTGAAGGAACCAGGGAGCCGATAGCGACAGGACGGATTTTTCTTTACTTTTTATTTCTTACTTTCCCACCACCCCCTTTTTGATTCCCACCTCGCGGCGAGGCC
>NW_903194.1:0-942 GCF_000209065.1 Trypanosoma cruzi | reverse complement strand
CAAGGCACCGACTCCTGAAGACGCGCGCAGTCCTGGCGGCCCTGTGTGGGTGCCGGTGCCGCTGCTGCTGCTGGTCAGTGCCGCTGTGGCGACCGCCGGTGCTGCGTGCTGAGGACGGGGCGGGGCGCGTGCGCCGTCGGTCTGGAGTCCCGTTGTGTGCGGCCACTGCCCGCACGCGCGGGAGCACCGACTGGCGCCTGCGCCGCGTATATTTGAGCACCCTGCAGCGGTGTGGACGTATATATTCCGGTGTCTTTGGTTGTGCGTGCTGGCCCCGTGCCGCCTGCCCGTGCATTCTCTGCGACGGCCACGCGCTGATGTACATCTTCTACCGCCGCCCCGCCACTTGTGGGGGGAAGCGTCGGTGCGCCTAATTTTAAAATTTATTTAATGTTGTTTTGATTTATTTATTTTTAACTTGTGAAAGGGATGTTCGCGGGGGAGCTGGTCACCTAAATGAATATGTCCTGACGAAACGGAGATGTTTCTGCACGATTCTTTTCTATCTTATGAATTTTTGGAGGACGGTGATTGAAGGAACCAGGGAGCCGATAGCGACAGGACGGATTTTTCTTTACTTTTTATTTCTTACTTTCCCACCACCCCCTTTTTGATTCCCACCTCGCGGCGAGGCCTTGTGGCTGGCGGAGCCCAAGGTCTGCCACTTGGTAAGCGATAGTGTTTCCAATCCTAACAAGGTGCACCGTGTCGCGAGAGTGGCTATCGGAACAATATTTACTTGGAGCAAACATCGAGGGAGTGGCGAACCCACTGCCTCTCCACTGCCCCCCTTTTCCCTTCTTGTTTGATTTCTTTTGATGATTTCAGGATCCGGCCAGCAGCCCAGGCGAATATATTTTTTTTCATCGGGTTGGGTTTGTTTGTTGTGGGCGCTGACTGTGTGTGTGTGTGTGTGTGTGTGCTGGTGCCACTGCGGCGTGG
>NW_903193.1:0-942 GCF_000209065.1 Trypanosoma cruzi | reverse complement strand
GGGCCCAATGACATCATTCCAGAGCGTGATGTGCCACGACGTGCGGCGACCAACTGTGCAGGGGACTATGGCAGTGGGATGGATGCACACCACGGGATGAGCGGAATGGACGGTGATACAGCCGCAGCGGGCGTTACGGGGTTGAATGCCAGCACGAATCATGCCGCTGTTGGATTGACCTCGCGGACCTCATGGACTCCTGCACCGTACATGATTCAACATCTCATGTCCTCTGGGTTTGTGTCGCAGTTTGCAATGATGCATGGTGTTGAGTGCTCTGCACGGCTTCCTCCGCCTCCTTGCTTGCGGCTGCAGGACCTGCAGCTCCCGCCGCTTGTGCTATCACGTCTCCGACGACAGTTGTTTTTTCCACATGGCAGGAAGCCGTTGAATTTGGATGCCTCTCAGGATACTTTGCGACCAAAACTGCGTGAGCTGCAGGAAATTGTCTTTGGCACTGAAGCCGTGCCATCGTCACGCGCTGGTACAGATGGAGGCAGGGAAGAAGAGGAAAAAGATGGCCGTCAGGATATTGACGGGGATGAGGATGACCCGCGAGAGGTGTTGGAGACGATGTCGGCTCTTCAGCAATTTGCAGTGACGTCCATGCTGCTGGGCCATCACACCCTCAGCGTCGGCCCAAGAGGTACGGGAAAAAAGACGGCTGGTCTGTTGGCCACAGGGGCGCTGACGCTGGCGCGGGGAATTCAGAGACAGGAGGAGAAGGCGATTGGTGGTGAGAAGAAGAATGACCCTAGTAATGATGGTGGAGCTGGCGATGAGGCGAAGGTGGAGATGAAGCACGAGCCCTCAGATGCGTACAAGTTTCATCCGGCTGCGCCACGAGCGATGGTTTTGGTCAGTAGCTTCCATGAAGTTCAGTGGTGCAATCGGTGGCTGCAAGACGTCTTCACGGCAGGTGCGTTTATGCCAATGACGTTT
>NW_903192.1:0-942 GCF_000209065.1 Trypanosoma cruzi | reverse complement strand
CATCGCCATCACTCCTGTCACTTGCGTGCAGCCTTCAGCACAAACTAACTCCCCGTCAACGCAGAGTGAATGCAAAAAAAGAAAGACACGACCACTACACCACGCACAGCAAGCGCACAGTCACAAACGGCAGCAGCCCAGAAGCAGCAAAGCACACACCATGAGGCAGTTGAAATCAGTGAAAGGGCAAAAATACACACAACGCCCCGCAGCAAGTAAACAGATAAAACACGCAAAGCAATTAAAAACAAAACACAGGTAAACAAGCAGCTATAAAGTAAAAAATGTAAAAACACACAAAACAAACAGCTGCACAGTATGGCTCCATTGTGCATGCATCCACACACAAAAATGCGTCCACGCAAACAGTTGTGTGCGTGTAGTGCATATGAGTGTGTCTGGGATGCGTTCAACGTGACGGATACAGGAAGCAACAACATAGACCACACAGCATGGCAGCAGAAGCAAATGAAGCAAAACACAATCATTATTTTCTCTTATTTATTTACATCGGACCACAGTGGACGCGCACAAATCTCCGCGGTTGAGTGCTGACACGCACAGCCCTCATACACACCTCTTCAGCCCACAGTGGTGTACGCCAGCGCGGATACGGCGAGCAGCAGCGGGGCACACACCCACGCAGAGCTGCTGAGGCTGCCGTCGATTTCGCGCAGACGTGACGGTGTGTGGGTGGTCGTCGTGGTTGGCACCTTTGTAGTCGTAGTGCTTGGTGCATCCGGCGCAGTGGTTGTTGTTGTAGTAGTTGGTGCCATTGTTGTAGTTGTGGTCGTTGTGGTTGTCGTCGTGGTCGTCGTTTTTCCCACAGGAACCTCCAATTTTGTTTTTTTTGCGGATTGATCCACAGCGCTTGGTTTCCCTGGCTCACCGGACGCACCATCACTGTTGGAGATCACATCGGTGAGTCTGCCTTCTATGACT
>NW_903191.1:0-942 GCF_000209065.1 Trypanosoma cruzi | reverse complement strand
TGTTTCCGTTGTGAATGGTGGGAGTCAGAGGCACTCTCTGTCAATATCTGTTTGCGTGTTCACACACTGGACACCAAACAACCCTGAATTATCCGCTGCTTGGAGGAATTTCGCGAGCTCTTGCCCACACGGGTGCTGCACTCGGCTGATCGTTTTCGAGCGGCTGCTGCATCACACGTTGTGGTCCAAATTTTTGTTTCCGATTGTGAATGGTGGGAGTCAGAGGCACTCTCTGTCAATATCTGTTTGCGTGTTCACACACTGGACACCAAACAACCCTGAACTATCCGCTGCTTGGAGGAATTTCGCGAGCTCTTGCCCACAAGGGTGCTGCACTCGGCTGATCGTTTTCGAGCGGCTGCTGCATCACACGTTGTGGTCCAAATTTTTGTTTCCGATTGTGAATGGTGGGAGTCAGAGGCACTCTCTGTCAATATCTGTTTGCGTGTTCACACACTGGACACCAAACAACCCTGAACTATCCGCTGCTTGGAGGAATTTCGCGAGCTCTTGCCCACACGGGTGCTGCACTCGGCTGATCGATTTCGAGCGGCTGCTGCAGCACACGTTGTGGTCCAAATTTTTGTTTCCGATTGTGAATGGTGGGAGTCAGAGGCACTCTCTGTCAATATCTGTTTGCGTGTTCACACACTGGACACCAAACAACCCTGAATTATCCGCTGCTTGGAGGAATTTCGCGAGCTCTTGCCCACAAGGGTGCTGCACTCGGCTGATCGTTTTCGAGCGGCTGCTGCATCACACGTTGTGGTCCAAATTTTTGTTTCCGATTGTGAATGGTGGGAGTCAGAGGCACTCTCTGTCAATATCTGTTTGCGTGTTCACACACTGGACACCAAACAACCCTGAACTATCCGCTGCTTGGAGGATTTTCGCGAGCTCTTGCCCACCACGGGTGCTGCACTCGGCTGATCGATTCGAGCG
>NW_903190.1:0-942 GCF_000209065.1 Trypanosoma cruzi | reverse complement strand
TGGGGGGAAGCGTCGGTGCGATTTTATTTTTATTTTTACTTTTTTTTTGGTTTGTGTTCGTTCGTACGTTTTCGGCGCTGACTGTGTGTGTGCGTGTGTGCTGGTGTCCCTGCGGCGTGGCGTGGCTGCTCAGCCGTGTCTCGATCCAACTCCCCCGCTGTCTCTGTGTGCGTGTGTGTGTATGCAGTGCATCTGCCCGTGTCTCTTCCTCCCATGCTGCGTGCTCTCGTTGTGCCCGCTCGGTGCCGGCCCGACAGGAGAGTTTACACCGCGAGCAACAAGCGAAGTCCACAAAGGCCCAAGTGACAATGATGCTGCGCCGCGTCCTCTGCGTGCTTTTCCTTGCCCTCTGCTGTGCGTGCGTGTGCGCCACGGCTCAGGAGGAGGGGCAGTATGATGTTGCTGTTGTTGAGGCTGGGGAGGGCCAGGATCAAACTACAACCACCACCACCACCACAACTACTACTACTACGACGACCACCACCACCACCAATGCACCCGCCAAGGACACGACCACCACCACCACCAATGCACCCGCCAAGAACACAACCACCTCCAAGGCACCGACTCCTGGCGACGGGAGCGGCCTCGGCGGCCCTTTGTGGGTTCAGGTGCCGCTGCTGCTGCTTGTCAGTGCCGCTGTGGCGACCGCCGGTGCTGCGTGCTGAGGACGGGGCGGGGCGCGTGCGCCGCTCTCGGCGTGACCCACCGAGAGGTGCGCCGCGTATATTTGAGCACCCTGCAGCGGTGTGGATGTATATATGCCATTGTCTTTGGTTGTGCGTGCTTGGCGTATCTTCCGCCGTTTGTTTTGCGCCTGGTTCTTCCGGGTGTGACCATCTTTTGTTTTGGCTGCCGTTGCGTGCTGGCCCCGTGCCGCCTGCCCGTGCATTCTCTGCGACGGCCGCGCGCTGATGTACATCTCCTACCGCCGCCCCGCCA
>NW_903189.1:0-942 GCF_000209065.1 Trypanosoma cruzi | reverse complement strand
TTCTTTTTCTCTCTCTCTCTCCACATGAACGCCTTAAAATGGCAAGGCGTTCTGCAGAGCGACAAGCCACTCCTCGTACGACGCCTCGTTGACTTCTTTAAACCAAAAGGCCTTTCCAGTTTGGTTTTTCATCGCAAAGACGAACTTTTCATGCGCAATCGCGGCGTCAATGGGACAAACGGATGTCAGGGCGCTCAGTTCAACACGTTCCTCCGAGCCAGTCGCCACATCCCGCATAACGACCGCCTCCTCGTCCAACAAAAGCTCGCAATCCTGCCAGCCGCGATCTGCCGTGTGCCGGGTGACGATCCCTCGCCGCGGCACCACACGACTGCTCTCGTAGTCTTGAATGTCGGAGTTGAGCACCTCGTCCACGTTGCAGGCAATGTCCTTCTGCACATTCTGCGGAATGCGGTTGTGGTTCAATACACTACGCCGCAGCGTCTCAAGCCCTTTGCGGATAAACGGCTGTTGAAACAACTGTCGAAGGGACGGGCGATACTTCGGGTCTAGCGAAAGCAGCTGATCGCACACGTTGCGTAGATCTTCACTGTAAATATTTGGAAGTGGCTGGCGGCGGGCGTGCAGAATGTTGTCAATGAGCTCGTCCATGTTACGGCCGCCAAAGGGGCGTTTGAGGACAATAACTTCATACAACACAACACCAAGCGCCCACATCTCACTCTTCTTGCTGTATGGTGCGCGGCGCCAGAGCTCCGGGCTCAAGTAGTACGGCGTGCCGCAGAATGTGGAGCCGACTGGGTTGGAGAGCGAGTCCTCATACTGCCGGGAGAAACCAAAATCGCCCAGCTTCACCAGCCCTGTGGTGGTAAGAAGGACATTGGCTGTTTTCAGGTCCCTGTGCATCATCTTGTTCATGTGGATGTGGTCAAGGGCAAGACAGAGCTGTAGGAAAATAAATAGGACTTCGTGCTCCTTAAA
>NW_903188.1:0-942 GCF_000209065.1 Trypanosoma cruzi | reverse complement strand
AAAAAAAAAAGAACGTGTTTCTTCTCTTCAAACAATCCCTTCGTTCTTTTTTTCCCATTTCCAGCACTTCCGCAGCTACTACCCTCACTTCTATCGTCCATGGTGCAAAAAAGTGCAAAAAAAAGCGGGGGTCAGTTTTTTCAGCACAGCTGTTCGGTGGCAAACATGTACCGTGTCATACGCGGAGAAAAGCAGCTGTGCAGTAAAGAATATTTAAAGAATGTTTATATATATATATATATATTAAATTCTAGCCAAGGGCAAAATCAACAAAAAAAGGCTTTGCGTCAAGGTGTAAGTAAAAACCCAACATTCATTAGAGTACACACATGCACACACCTGCACATTCACAGAGTGAGACATTTATTGAAGGTTTAATAAATGTGCAGCTTTCAACAACAACTGGCGTATTCCAATTCAAAGTGGAATCGTCGTGGCCTTTGTACGTGGGTCCCTAGAACGGTACATAAGAACATACGCAATGTGCGCCTCACCAACGCCACTCAGACGCTTGACGTCTTCCTCTGTCACGGAGGCCACGTGCTCATCATCGTAGACAAACCACTGATCCTCAGGCTTACCCCAGAAGACGTAGTGCCCACTCTCTGCACTCCGGCCCTTGTGGGAAATAACACCACAAAGTTCATAATAACCGCTCTTATTGCCAATGTTATGTGCGTCACCTGCCATCGCCCCAGTTGACACCTCCTCTGCGTTTGTGGTAACGTCAAATTGTGTCTTTTGTCGGGCTTGACGACTTCGCTCAAGCTCCTTGTCTCGCCGAGCCAACACCCTGCCTCGTTCCTCCTGCATGCTTTCCTTTAGTGCATCCGTACAGAGAGTAAAGGTATCTAGTACCAGGGGGAAGGAGACTGGCTTGAGTATTTTGGCCTTCTTTTGAGTATCTGCCCTCCATGAAAAACGCACAAGATGCACAAAGAG
>NW_903187.1:0-942 GCF_000209065.1 Trypanosoma cruzi | reverse complement strand
GACAACAGCAGGAGATGTAACGCCCGCAACGATCAGGCTGCCCGAGAGTCTCGTTGCAGCCGCAATGACCAGACGAGTGGGATGCAAACAAAAAGGGAAAAGGAAAACAATTGCCCCCTCAAGCATCTCAGCACAAAGTGGAAGCACAGCAGCCGGCACACAAGGCGCAACGCCGTTCAGTGGCTACCAGCACTCACCCTCAGTTACGCGGCAACGTGAAAATGAACGAGCTCCTCCCACACAGCCATCCTGCAACACGAGTGAGTCACACGGGCAGTCGCACAAATTAACACCACGCCACGCAAACCAGCAATCAAAGACACCGCCGGCGAAGGAAGCGATGGATGGCTGCGGCGCGCAGCCGCAATAATAAAACATGTGTCACCTTGCTTGGGGCATAAGGAAGACGTCCAATCAAAGAGGCAGGCCGATTCGCACCAGAGGGAGGTAAGAGCAAACAGAAGCAAACATTCGCCTGGGGCGATTGACCGGATCGTAAAGTTATTTACAAAAATCAAGCAATACAGGAGGAAGAAGGGGTGAGTGAAAAAGCAGTGGGCTCACCACACCCTCAAGCTTTGCCCCAAGTAGGTATATGTACACATATGTATTCCGATAGCCACTCTCGTGACATGCTGCGCTCTATTCGGATTGGATAAATATATACATACATATATATATTAATAATTTACGAAGTGTCAAACTTTGGGGCTCTCCAGCCACAGGACCCCGCCGCAATGTGGGAATCAAAAGAGAGTGGGTGAGATGGTAAAATTAAATTACAAAATTATCTGGCGGCTATCGGTTCCCTAATCCCCTACAGCCGTGGTCATACCAAAAATCATACGGTAGAAAAGTGTCGTAAAAAAGTGTATTCGTTTTATCAGGATACATATTAATTTAAATAGCCAGTCCTCCTCGCGATCATCCCCTCCACAGGCT
>NW_903186.1:0-942 GCF_000209065.1 Trypanosoma cruzi | reverse complement strand
GTTTTCGAGTGGCTGCTGCACCACACGCTGTGGTCTAAATTTTTGTTTCGAATTATGAATGGTGGTGGTCAGAGGCACTCTCTTTCAATGTCTGTTTGCGTGTTCACAGACTGGACGCCAAACAACCCTGAACTATCCGCTGCTTGGAGGAGTTTCGCGAGATCTTGCCCACAAGGGTGCTGCAGTCGGCGGATCGTTTTCGAGCGGCTGCTGCACCACACGCTGTGGTCTAAATTTTTGTTTCGAATTATGAATGGTGGTGGTCAGAGGCACTCTCTTTCAATGTCTGTTTGCGTGTTCACACACTGAACGCCAAACAACCCTGAACTATCCGCTGCTTGGAGGAGTTTCGCGAGATCTTGCCCACAAGGGTGCTGCAGTCGGCGGATCGTTTTCGAGCGGCTGCTGCACCACACGCTGTGGTCTAAATTTTTGTTTCGAATTATGAATGGTGGTGGTCAGAGACACTCTCTTTCAATGTCTGTTTGCGTGTTCACACACTGAACGCCAAACAACCCTGAACTATCCGCTGCTTGGAGGAATTTCGCGAGATCTTGCCCACAAGGGTGCTGCAGTCGGCGGATCGTTTTCGAGCGGCTGCTGCACCACACGTTGTGGTCTAAATTTTTGTTTCGAATTATGAATGGTGGTGGTCAGAGGCACTCTCTTTCAATGTCTGTTTGCGTGTTCACACACTGGACGCCAAACAACCCTGAACTATCCGCTGCTTGGAGGAGTTTCGCGAGATCTTGCCCACAAGGGTGCTGCACTCGGCGGATCGTTTTCGAGTGGCTGCTGCACCACACGCTGTGGTCTAAATTTTTGTTTCGAATTATGAATGGTGGTGGTCAGAGACACTCTCTTTCAATGTCTGTTTGCGTGTTCACACACTGAACGCCAAACAACCCTGAACTATCCGCTGCTTGGAGGAGTTTCGCGAGA
>NW_903185.1:0-942 GCF_000209065.1 Trypanosoma cruzi | reverse complement strand
TCCGTGTACGCCGTGGCGTCGCGCACGACGCCCTCCACGAACGACTTGATCACGCCACGCACCTCGTCGTAGATGACGCCGGAGATGCGCTTCACGCCGCCACGGCGCGCCAGGCGGCGGATGGACCCGCGGGTGATTCCACGGACGTTCTCGCGCAGGATCTTCTTCTGGCGCTTCTGCGTCCCCTTCGCCTCGCCGCTCTTCTTGCCCTTCGCCATCTTGCTGTGGTTGTTTAGCCGTGTGCTTGGTTGTTTGGTTGCTTGGTTCTGCGCGGTGTGTGAGGGCGAGGGGCAAAAAGAAAGGAAAAAAAGAAAAAAAAGAGAGAAGGTGCAGCTGGACGCCCATGAGGACTGGTGATCACAGAGGGGAGCGTGCCTCACTGCAAACAGGCACACAGACACACACATATGTATATATATATATCTACGTGTGGCCATCAGCCGTGCGGCCCCAAGTATCTTGTTCCCTTCCTATCCCCGTTGCTAATCTATCTATAGTTGCGGGGGGCATGGCGTTGCCGCCAGTCCACCCGCCGCGACTGATGCCTCTAACATGTGGGTCCTCACGCGTAGCCGTACAGGATCTTGCCGCGCTTGCGCAGCGCGTTCACGACGTCCACGGCCGTGACGGTCTTCTTGCGGGAGTACTCCGTGTACGCCGTGGCGTCGCGCACGACGCCCTCCACGAACGACTTGATCACGCCACGCACCTCGTCGTAGATGACGCCGGAGATGCGCTTCACGCCGCCACGGCGCGCCAGGCGGCGGATGGACCCGCGGGTGATTCCACGGACGTTCTCGCGCAGGATCTTCTTCTGGCGCTTCTGCGTCCCCTTCGCCTCGCCGCTCTTCTTGCCCTTCGCCATCTTGCTGTGGTTGTTTAGCTGTGTGTTTGGTTGCTTGGTTGCTTGGTTCTGCGCGGTGTGTGAGGGCGAGGGGCAAA
>NW_903184.1:0-942 GCF_000209065.1 Trypanosoma cruzi | reverse complement strand
AGAGGACCAACAGACAGACAGACAGACATATATATATATAGAGGAGGGAGATGGTTGTTGTGAAGGGGGGCGGCACACCGTACACCATTGGCAATGGGCGGCAGATGCCGTGGGAGGAGGTGCCGGAGAAATTTAAGGAGAAGCTGCGGGAGCAGACGGAAGTTGAGAAGTGTGTTGGGATGCGTGCAGAGGCACAGGCGTGTATCGAGGAACGCGGCTTTTGGGACCCAGCGTGCGTGGATCTGACGGAGCGGTTTCACTTATGCCAGTCAATGGAACTTTCACGCGGGATAAATAAATGGCAGGAGAAGGGCGGCGTTACCGAGAAGGAGGCATGAAGGAGGAGGCAAACACACGTAATGTACGCCCCCGCAAACGAGGGGCGAGAATGGGGATGAAGTCATGGGGAGCAGACAAAGACACGGCACAGTTGGGTGTGTGGAAGTGGGCTGTGGGGTACATGCATCCAAAAATCGCTCTCTCTCTCTCTCTCACACACACACAGAGAGAGAGAGAGAGAGAGAGGGGCTGCCTTTTTGTCAATCCTTTTTTTTTCCCTTTCTTCTTTTGCTGCGTATATATACATATATTTAAAAATGTAAAAATGTATATAAAATATATGTATTTTACTTTTTTCCTCCTTTCATGTCGATTGGCTTTGAAACAAAAACAACAATAACGAAAGACCGCAAGAGAGGCGAGGAAAAGAAGGGAAGTGAGGGGGTTCTAAGCGTCATCTCATTCCTCATTTCATAGCACAGCAGTTTTTCAGTGATATTAGACGTGATTGTAGGATTGGTAGCATTAAAGGGGGAGATAGAGAGAAGGGGGTGGGTGGTGGTGGGTGGGGGGTACAGGCATTTCTCTTTTTTAGGATTTTTTATCGATGCTTTCGTCGTGCTGCGGGGTTTTTTTTCTTGACGGTATCGTTGTTTGGAAAAG
>NW_903183.1:0-942 GCF_000209065.1 Trypanosoma cruzi | reverse complement strand
TCGTGGGCCGCTACACGCAAGTCTTCATATGTTACCGCTACTCGCCTCGGGTCAAAGTTCACGGCAGCAGCAAATGGACGACCATCATCCAGCAGGAAGCACGGACCCGCCCATGCGCTTGGACCAGAAGTCGGAAAACCGTTGGCGTAGATAATCATGTCGGCACCAGCCACACCCACCGTGTGGTGCTTGTGTGGGATGGTGAAGTTATTGCACATCCCCAGACCGGTTCGAAGAATGAGGACGGGGCGCGTCACGGGCCTCACGGAGAGACGCTCCGCGTGCAGTTGAATTGCGGCGGGGAGAGTTTGCCCCAAAATAATGCTCCTCCTCTCCTCCGTCAACACGTCGTCCTCCTCACATGTTATTGCGCGGCCATCGTGGTCAATGCGCAGATCCCCCGCCGCAGTGCAGTGCCTCAACGGATTGTGCATGTCCTCCGCGGACACCCTGATGCGGATCGGAGCCCAGCCATCGTCCCCATCCTCGCTGGCGGCGGTGTACGCCTGCACGGCGCCCTGTCCCCGGCGCGGCACCTCACGCACCACCGCGGTTGGCAGCCGGCCGTATTTCTTCATCATCGCGTCAAACCCACAGCGGTGCTTCACTGCACGATCGGCGGCAACGCAAACACCGGCGCAACACACCACCATCATGAGCCACGGCAGCGGCGGCGCGGTGTGGCGTGGCTGGCGCATGGCTTGGAGACAATGTGTCTGTTCCTGAGGTGCGGGCAGCAGCAGTGGTAGTGGTGGTAGTGGTGGTAGCACAGGCCTTGTCTGCGGGAGGAGAAGCGGAAGGAAAGAGGAACAGAGGGAGAAACAAAGGGACGCCGCAGCCACAAGAGAGGAGGGGCAGCACCACAAATTACCGCAGCGCACGCACAGACAACAACAACAAAAAGACACAGCCTCCCAATAAAGCCGAAGCATGGAAAAATGT
>NW_903182.1:0-942 GCF_000209065.1 Trypanosoma cruzi | reverse complement strand
CGCACGCATGGTTCCGGACTCCTCGCTCTTTGAGTGCCCAACAGAACATGTGAAAAACACCTGCGCGCAAGATGGCATTTAAATAGGTGAAAAAGTCGGCCTGCTTTCTCCGATGGCGTTGGCGAGCAGTCCCACACAATCCAATCAAAGTGGCACGCCGGACAGAATGGCGTCCGTCAATCAATAAAAAAATGCAACACTGAAAAGGAGCAGAGAAGAGTTGGCACATGCGATTGCCAGTGACAACTGTGAGCAAACCCACCAGCACCAACTGAGGTGCCGAGAAGCACGTTTGTGTAGAACTGGCCGTCAGGCAGAGAGGATAACCAAAACAAAAGGCCAGCAAACCCTCTCGTTCAATGTCTTCTGACCGCGACACCAGAATCAAAATACCATGGACGATAAGAGCGGCAACGCCTTCTCCAAAACATCTTGTCAAGAGGCCGCAGGACCTCAGGAAGAGAAGAAGGCAGCGGCAGCAGCCACAGCGGGGGAGGCAATAAAACGGCTGGCAGGCCCCTTCACGTCGACGCGCACACCACATCCGAGTGGGCTGGGAGCACTGATCGAACCGCTCGGAAACACACGCATCAAATACGCAAAACAAAGCCACGTTGAATCGACAGGAACTCCCCGCCCAAAACAAATTTAAAAGGTAGCGTTTTACAAGGGGGAATCCGCTTTTCCGACGACGGCACGGACGCCTCGCAGGAATTTCTTGCAAATCTCCCTTCGCAGGTCCGCAATAAAACGCAGCGGAATAAAAATAGAGCGCAAAGACGCAAAAAAAATAATCCTCCCAACCGACCAGGTGGCAAGCCGCCCTCGCGCAAGTGGACAAAACACAACTTCACTCCGGTCTTGTGGTGGTGGTCGTCTCGCAACATTTTTTTCCTTCTCGTCGCAATGCACATCCCCCTCCCACAAATCATTTGTTCGGGC
>NW_903181.1:0-942 GCF_000209065.1 Trypanosoma cruzi | reverse complement strand
CGCTGCCGCGAGCTTCCTGTTGATGAAGAGTGGGAATGAAAAGTTGATCTCAGTGTACGAAAACAAGAAGAGTGATGACGGGTCATACAGTCTTGTCGCCGTGCGCCTGAGGGAGCAGCTGAGGTGGATCAAATCCATGGTGAAGACATGGGAGGATTTGGACATTGACTTAAGAACATGAGTTCTCCTGCCGGGGTTGACTTGGTGGCAACAGAGGGTATGTGCGCCGATACTGTTCCCACTAACAGGCTTGTTGGCTTTTTGTCTGGTAACTTCTCTGAGACCGAGTGGAGGGACGAGTACCTCTGCGTGAATGCATGAGTGAAGAATGGGGAGAGGAGGGTTCCCAATGGATGGACGTTCAAAGGGTCTGGAGCAGGGGCGGAGTGGCCTGTTGGCGACATGGGGCAGACTGTGCCGTACTACTTTGCGAACACCGAGTTCACTCTTGTGGCGACGGTGTCCATCCACGAGGTGCCGCAGAGTGGCAGCCCCATTCCTTTGATTGGCGCGAGGATGAATGACACCGACAAAACGGTCCTTTGGTCTGTCGTACACCCATGACAAGAAGTGGCTGGCCATACCGGGGAATCGTGGTGTTGCGGAGGATTTTGATGAGTGGGAGCCAAAAACAACGTATCAGGTGGTATTGCAAGTGGATTCTGATTATTGGACTGTCATTGTCGATCAAGAGAAAATCGACCACGAGAGCTATGATGAGAGTCTGTTTGACTCGCACAGGATTTCACACTTCTACATCGGTGGGGACAGTAATGACCAAAGTGCAACGGGCGGCCACGTGACGGTGACCAACGTTGTGCTGTACAACGAGAAATTGTTGGAAGGTGATCTGGATGAACTCCATGCCAGCAAGGTCACTATTCCATCACTGGGTGTTGAGAAACATCCCGCAGAACAGGCGGCCAACACGGGCGCTTCGGT
>NW_903180.1:0-942 GCF_000209065.1 Trypanosoma cruzi | reverse complement strand
CCATCGATTTCCCGATCCCGGGCGTCCCGATCAAGAGACGCCGCACGGATGAAGAATTGGTAATTAAGTCCAGTGTGTTCAACCACGCGGTTAAATCCCTTTTGACGATCTGCCACACGCGCTCCGCCTCACAGTTCACATGGCAGCCACGAGTGGATCCATCCTCCCTCAGCGTGTACGGCCATCCCTTGTCCGAGGTAAGCACCATCAGCCTGATAGGTGCTGCATCGGATTGCTGCACACCGTCATCCTTTTCGAGAGTGTAGCCAACTGCCTTGTACGTCCATGGCTGCGGTGGTGTCCCCTCCCTCACTTCCAGTCCCGTCCCCTCGACGCCAAAAACCTTCACGAAATGATGCCACCTCGCATTGTACACAGACTCGTACACTCCCTCCAGGTATCTCGGTGCACTCGCCGCCGTTGGGTTCCTCGCTTCCTCGGCGGCTGCTCCAAACAACGGGTGAGTGATTTCATGAACATTTGCCGTTACCTCCGCAGCAGCTTCTGACCACCTCAGCAGATGGTTTACACAGTTTTTTTAAAGCCTGCGTACGTATTCCATATCCACTTCATCCCTCACAGTCCTCTGCATCCTCACATAATGATCTGATGCCTGTATTTCGCCCAATACTCCCGCATCGCGGATATAACTCGTGGGATCCTTAAAACACGCTTCCAGCAAGACGTTCTCATTCGTGTCGACAACGCCCCTGCCGTCCAATACCACAGTAAAAAAATCATTCAGCTTCATGTTGGTGCTGCCAGTGTTTCCCTCCAGCAGGATTTCCTCTACGGTGTTGCTGATGGTCCACTGCAGCCGCATTTCCGCCACTCCTCTGCAAGTTGCAGCGTCGGAACCATCAAAAGAGCCACGGCGAGGTGCCATCACAACACCCGTGCGGTGAAGCATCCCAGAAAACACCGCCCAAGCTGCGGCCAGCC
>NW_903179.1:0-942 GCF_000209065.1 Trypanosoma cruzi | reverse complement strand
CGATCAGCCGACTGCAGCACCCGTGTGGGCAAGAGCTCGCGAAATTCCTCCAAGCAGCGGATAATTCAGGGTTGTTTGGTGTCCAGTGTGTGAACACGCAAACAGATATTGACAGAGACTGCCTCTGACTCCCACCATTCATAATCGGAAACAAAAATTTAGACCACAACGTGTGATGCAGCAGCCGCTCGAAAACGATTAGCCGAGTGCAGCACCCGTGTGGGCAAGAGCTCGCGAAATTCCTCCAAGCAGCGGATAGTTCAGGGTTGTTTGGTGTCCAGTGTGTGAACACGCAAACAGATATTGACAGAGACTGCCTCTGACTCCCACCATTCATAATCGGAAACAAAAATTTAGACCACAACGTGTGATGCAGCAGCCGCTCGAAAACGATTAGCCGAGTGCAGCACCCGTGTGGGCAAGAGCTCGCGAAATTCCTCCAAGCAGCGGATAATTCAGGGTTGTTTGGTGTCCAGTGTGTGAACACGCAAACAGATATTGACAGAGACTGCCTCTGACTCCCACCATTCACAATTGGAAACAAAAATTCAGACCACAACGTGTGATGCAGCAGCCGCTCGAAAACGATCAGCCGAGTGCAGCACCCGTGTGGGCAAGAGCTCGCGAAATTCCTCCAAGCAGCGGATAGTTCAGGGTTGTTTGGTGTCCAGTGTGTGAACACGCAAACAGATATTGACAGAGACTGCCTCTGACTCCCACCATTCACAATTGGAAACAAAAATTCAGACCACAACGTGTGATGCAGCAGCCGCTCGAAAACGATTAGCCGAGTGCAGCACCCGTGTGGGCAAGAGCTCGCGAAATTCCTCCAGCAGCGGATAGTTCAGGGTTGTTTGGTGTCCAGTGTGTGAACACGCCAACAGATATTGACAGAGACTGCCTCTGACTCTCACATTCATAATCGGAAACAAAAATTGGACC
>NW_903178.1:0-942 GCF_000209065.1 Trypanosoma cruzi | reverse complement strand
AATACATTTTAACGATGCCCGACGCTCACCACGTAGACACCTTTGTTCGGGCGGCGTCGAATTCGCTGTGTACTCGGCAGTCCCGCCAAGGTACGTACGGAATGTTTCATCTTCCTTGGATGCAAGCTCTCTCAACTGAGCCGCAATAGAGATATGTGCAGCAGGTGTTTGATCCGAAGCAAGAAGGCCTCCACCATTAAAACAAGAGACCTGAGAGTTAGTGTAATCAACGCGGGTAGCAAAATTGGTCTTAAATATGGAATTGGCGTAGTGGAAATACTTCGTGATTCCAATGGTCACGTGCTTCTCCTCCTCCCCTGCAGCAGTAAAGGAGGGATGGCTGCCCAGGTACTGCAGCAGGAGGAACAGCACCATCCACCGGACCGCGTTCCTTGTCGCAGAGCGCGTTCGAATGCCCATTGCTTCGGCTTCCATAATATCACCCGTCGTGCGGTAGAGCGTGTGAGTCCACTATTTTCGCGTGGTAGAGACAAAATGAAGGGAGAGGCACAACGACGGTGTGAAAAGAGAGCTCCAGGGGCGCAGGAACGCCCAGTCGAATGATCACAATTCTTGAGAGGATCGGGCAAAATGCCATGCAAGAAACAATCCCTGCGGCCTTGTAAGGGGGGAAGGACCCCGGCCCGCAAAGATTCACATATGCATACGAGGAGTAATTACTGTGCACGCAACAAGGAACGCAACATTCCAGCGTCCCCAACGCAAAATAAAAAAGGGATCCTCGTGAGTCCAACACACGGGCCCACACTGGCCAGCACCTTCCGCACCGCTCCCCCATCCGTAACGGTGCATGGGCAAAAGAAAACAGGCGCAGCGCGACCCCGCACAGGGAACAACTTGAGCAAAAGCAAAGGGTGGACACAACAAACACAGAAAAAACAAATAAATAGATGAATAAAACTTTCAGAAATGATCTTTCTG
>NW_903177.1:0-942 GCF_000209065.1 Trypanosoma cruzi | reverse complement strand
CAGGCAAGCACGCCTCGCCGTACCTGCCACTGCCGCACACGCACACGCACACACCGTCCTTCATGCTCGCCGACGCAGTGCCGGGCGCGTAGCAGTAAGTGTCCCTGTCGCAGACGTCGCACCCAGCAACGTCGATGCTCCCAGCGTCGCCAAAACCAGCCGCTGCGTACTCTTCCGCCGTCGACAGGACACGTCCACCAGCGTCGTTGCACGCCACCCTCAAATGCGCCCCAGCCGAGAGCGACAGACTCACCGACAGCATACGTGGCAGCAGCGCTCGGTTGCGCACAAAGCTCAGCGTGCTCCCAGCAGCGGTCACGGCGCCAGCGGCGTGGAGCATCTCCCTCGAGGCGCCGTCGTGCACGTTGCCCTTCGCCAGCAGCATCGACCCGCCGGCCAGCCTCACCGTCGAATAAAACGCCACCGCGTGGTCCTCCGTCGACAAGAATTCGCTCCGCACAAGCGCCACAGCGGAGCCCGACACGCTCACAGCCCCACGCACAGACACCGCGTGCTTGCACAGCAGGAAGTCGCTGTCAACAAACGCCAACACGGAGCCGCCGCTGGCCGCAACACCGCCCTCCACCGACACGCACAGCCCCAGCGCCGCCTGCGCCAACAGCCCGTCCACGTACAGCGCACCACGCGACGACAGCGCCACGCCCCCAACAACCAACACGCCAACAGCGTCGCGGAACACCGCCGCCACGTGCGTGCGCGCGATGGTCAGCACACTCCCCGTCAAACTCACGTTGTGCACCACGATGCACGCGGACGCGTCGCCAAGGCCGTAGGCGTCGCAGTACGCAACGCGCTCCTCTGCGATCAGCACCGAGTCCACCACAGTGACGCGCGAGCCCGGCGGAAATCGGTTCGCCACCACCACGCCGCCGCCGGAGCGCGACTCAAGCCCGCTGATCAACACATCGGCGCGCTCGCCAG
>NW_903176.1:0-942 GCF_000209065.1 Trypanosoma cruzi | reverse complement strand
AAAAATTTAGACCACAACGTGTGATGCAGCGACCGCTCGAAAACGATTAGCCGAGTGCAGCACCCGTGTGGGCAAGAGCTCGCGAAATTCCTCCAAGCAGCGGATAGTTCAGGGTTGTTTGGTGTCCAGTGTGTGAACACGCAAACAGATATTGACAGAGACTGCCTCTGACTCCCACCATTCACAATTGGAAACAAAAATTCAGACCACAACGTGTGATGCAGCAGCCGCTCGAAAACGATTAGCCGAGTGCAGCACCCGTGTGGGCAAGAGCTCGCGAAATTCCTCCAAGCAGCGGATAGTTCAGGGTTGTTTGGTGTCCAGTGTGTGAACACGCAAACAGATATTGACAGAGACTGCCTCTGACTCCCACCATTCATAATCGGAAACAAAAATTTAGACCACAACGTGTGATGCAGCGACCGCTCGAAAACGATTAGCCGAGTGCAGCACCCGTGTGGGCAAGAGCTCGCGAAATTCCTCCAAGCAGCGGATAGTTCAGGGTTGTTTGGTGTCCAGTGTGTGAACACGCAAACAGATATTGACAGAGAGTGCCTCTGACTCCCACCATTCATAATCGGAAACAAAAATTTAGACCACAACGTGTGATGCAGCGACCGCTCGAAAACGATTAGCCGAGTGCAGCACCCGTGTGGGCAAGAGCTCGCAAAATTCCTCCAAGCAGCCGACAATTCAGGGTTGTTTGGTGTCCAGTGTGTGAACACGCAAACAGATATTGACAGGGAGTGTCTCTGACTCCCACCATTCATAATCGGAAACAAAAATTTAGACCACAACGTGTGATGCAGCAGCCGCTCGAAAACGATTAGCCGAGTGCAGCACCCGTGTGGGCAACAGCTCGCAAAATTCCTCCAAGCAGCCGACAATTCACGGTTGTTTGGTGTCCCAGTGTGTGAACACGCAAACAGAATATGACAGAGA
>NW_903175.1:0-942 GCF_000209065.1 Trypanosoma cruzi | reverse complement strand
AGAAAATCAGCGAGGCACGTCCGCTAGTGGATGAGAAGAAGAAAGTAACAAAGGCCCTTGACCCCAGCGGCGCGGAGAAGGAAAACTGCCCGAGTTGCTACGGAGCGGAACCAGAGCCGGGGGCTTGCTGCCACACCTGTGAAGATGTTCGCCGCGCGTATTCCCTGCGGAGGTGGGTATTTAATGAGAATGACGTCAGCGTGGAGCAGTGTGCGGAGGAACGCCTACGGAAAGCGGCTATTTTGAGTAGCCAGGAGGGGTGCAATTTGTTTGTTAATTACAAAGTTGCACGGGTAACTGGAAACATCCATTTCGTGCCGGGACGCATGTTCAACTTGATGGGCCAACACCTGCATGACTTTAGAGGAAAAACAGTGCGTCAGCTGAATCTTAGTCATATTGTGCACACCCTCGGCTTTGGTGAGCGATTCCCCGGGCAGGTGAATCCAATGGACGGCCTAGTGAACTTACGGGGCGCCGTTGACGCAACGGAGGAGGTAAACGGTCGCTTTAGTTACTTTGTGAAGGTCGTCCCGACGCAGTACCAATCGGCCTCCATTCTTGGCGTTGGCAGTGTGGTGGAGTCCAACCAGTACTCCGTCACACATCATTTTACCCCCAGCCCGAGCGCGGAGTTGAGTGCGGCGGCAGCAGAGTCATCCCCAGTGATGGTGCCAGGAGTGTTCATAACGTATGATTTGTCACCCATTAAAGTTTTTGTGGTTGAGAAGCACCCGTACTCTTCGGTGCTGCATCTCGTGCTGCAGCTCTGCGCGGTGGGGGGCGGGGTGTTCACTGTGGCCGGCCTGGTGGACTCCGTCATCTTCCACGGCGTCCGCCGCGTGCAGCGCAAGATGCAGCAGGGAAAACAGTCCTGAGTGTTGTTGTTTTGTTGTTGTTGTTGTTGTTGTTGGTATTGCTACGCATTCATGTATTCATGCG
>NW_903174.1:0-942 GCF_000209065.1 Trypanosoma cruzi | reverse complement strand
GGGGGTATTTGAGGTGACAAGTGGCCACGTACTATTTTTCTATAATTCGTTTGCTCACTCGCCAGAGACCCACGCATTTTGGCCTCCTGCACACTTCAGAAAACCTGACCTGAAAGTTCAATTGGTGCAACACGGTCATGCGTGTCAAGAATTTGATATGCAATCGACGCTAAGAAAGAGCCACCAAGTGGGGCAACCCAATATATCCAAAAGAAAATGAGTGGCTTGCAGTTTCCTCCTATGCAGCCAACCAATTGCGTACCTGTAGCCACAGCAGGATTAAAAGCACCACCAGTAAAACCACCCACAGCAAATGAAGCAGAAAGAACTGTCATACCAATCGCAAAACCATAAAACTCATTGCTCCGTTGCCTGGAGTAGTTTACATGCAACACAACCGAGGCCAAGGCAAAAGTGTACACCATCTCACACAAGATAGCCTGCCAAACACTCACGAGAGCCACATCCGTCGAGGGAACTGGAATACGGAGACCAACAATCGCTGAGCCGTAGAGAGACGCCAAAAAAGCCGCCAGAATCTGTGAAATCATGTAAAAAAACATCTTCCTGAACGGAATCTTGCCGTTGATAAACGTGGCAAAGGTAATGGCTGGATTAAAATGGGCCCCACTAATGTATCCAAAGGAAAATGTCATTGCCGCAAGCATGAATCCAATCGGCAGTGGTGCTAGTGATCCCACACCCAGCGAAGCCAAAGGAATCGTCAGCACAAAGAGAAACGTTCCAACAAACTCTGCCACAATCTCACTCATAGCCGGAGAGAACGTCATAACGATAAATCGACCCTCTGGATCCTTCCACAGTAGAAAAAGATGAGATGTAAGTACGTAATTATATGTGTAACGGTACGTCCAGCTAATATTGTCCTTCGACTAACACCGCTGCTTCAAGGGCAAATAATAATAATAATAATTGAGAAAA
>NW_903173.1:0-942 GCF_000209065.1 Trypanosoma cruzi | reverse complement strand
CCGGGACCCCAACTCTTCCTCTGCTGTGTGGATGGTCTGCTGCGCCGCCTGGGCAGCATCTATTCTGCCGCCGCATTCATGTACGCTGACGAACACGCACTTGTTGCCTCAGGTGCGGACATTCATGCCTGTGCTGCGGCAATGCGACCGCTCTTGTCTCTTGTGGCCACATGGGCTGCCGAGCACAGCCTAAAAATCAACGTCGCTAAGAGCGAAGCTGCTCTATTCTACATCTCTTCACACACACACGGTCTGACGAGGACATGGTCGATCTCCATCTTGTTAGCGGGAACCTACGTATTCAGTCACGCCCAGTGCGCTTGCTGGGCAACACGTTCGATCAACTTCTTAATTCTGTTACGCATGCTTCCACCGCTGCAAAGAGGACCATGCCACGCCGCTATCAGCTGCGTCTGGTCGCAGAGGCGGGCGCGTCCCATCACACCATGCGATCCTTTTTGATTGGATACGTTCATAGTGTGCTATTTCATAATGGCGAGGCAATTGTCCCGTGACTCGCCCCCACTCACCTCCATAATATGGAAGTACGGTACCGCGACGGTAGCAAAACATTCTTGGCCTGAGCGCATCTACAGAAGACAAATCCGTCTATTTGGAGGCCAATATTCTTCCGCTCCGTAAGATACTCTGGCGTCGTGCACTCACACAATACGAACGCTATATACGCCTCCATGATCACGAGGATTTGCGTTCCCTTATCTACTCGCAACCTATGCCTTCGTCCATGCATGGGAAAGCGGCGACATCGATCCGCTTCCGAGAGATGCTGCTATTGATGGATTGCTACGCGTCTGTGACATTATTGGGACACCCCACAACCACATTCGCGCGCCTCTTGCCCAACATCGAATTTTTCCCTGGATACTGTGATCCGCTACAAAGTGAGATTTTATCAGCCACTGTTTGCCGAAGACGCCTCTG
>NW_903172.1:0-942 GCF_000209065.1 Trypanosoma cruzi | reverse complement strand
CGTCGTGTTGTTGGGAAGCGTGTCCAGACACCACGAAGAGGGCTCATCCCCGGGCATCGCAAACAAACATTCTCCCCTCCAAATAACAGCGTCAGCATCCCTCACATCCAGTGCGGGATCAGTGATGGGGCAACGGCCCATCGGCTGTTTTGCTGACCTTTCATGGACACTCCTCAAATACCAACCGCGGGAATACCGGTCCGACGCGCAGCGTTTGACAGGGACACCCACGTCGCAGAGCATGTAGCAATATTCGCTCATGTTCGGTGCGAAGCGCTTACTCTGCAGCAGCAGCAGCCTACAGCCCGACTTCCTGCACCAACGCATCGGCTCCGCCATCCCCAAGTTCACCCTCATGCAGCCCAGTTCAGCGAACGCGGCCAGCGTCAGCTCCGTGTGGTCGCCGGCGCCCCCAATCGGTGCCACCCGCTCATCCCTCGCGTGGCGCTGCGATAAGTGCGACTCCAGCGCACTCCCGTCCCCATCGTCATCCTGCAGCTCCACGCCACCAATGTCGTCGCAGTCGTGATGCTCCCTCGCAGCCATCGCGGCACTCGTCGAGTCCACCACCACCGACAGCGCCCTGCCACGCACACCAATAGCATTCCCCACCATGCTGGGGTCTGCCATATGCGGGTAGGTGAACCCGACAGCATGGGCCATCAGGTGCGCGGCGATGCGGGTGTCGAGGCGTCCGCAAAATAAAAACGCCGGGCAATGTTCATGGCGCCAGCGACTGGACGGCCATCCTCCAGCGTGGCGCACGGCAGTGCCCACACACCACCAGGAGCAGCAGCCACGTACAGCATTATGTCGGAATTGGCAACACCAGCGGAACAATGCTCAGCAGGCACCGCGAACCGACCGCAAACACTGCCCGTGGCGAGTGACGGCACAAACAACGAACCCTCCAGTGGCTGCACGAGCAGACGATCCGCATGC
>NW_903171.1:0-942 GCF_000209065.1 Trypanosoma cruzi | reverse complement strand
CCGCTCGAAAACGATCCGCCGAGTGCAGCACCCATGTGGGCAAGATCTCGCGAAACTCCTCCAAGCAGCGGATAGTTCAGGGTTGTTTGGCGTCCAGTGTGTGAACACGCAAACAGACATTGAAAGAGAGTGTCTCTGACCACCACCATTCATAATTCGAAACAAAAATTTAGACCACAACGTGCGGTGCAGCAGCCGCTCGAAAACGATCCGCCGAGTGCAGCACCCATGTGGGCAAGATCTCGCGAAACTCCTCCAAGCAGCGGATAGTTCAGGGTTGTTTGGCGTCCAGTGTGTGAACACGCAAACAGACATTGAAAGAGAGTGCCTCTGACCACCACCATTCATAATTCGAAACAAAAATTTAGACCACAACGTGTGGTGCAGCAGCCGCTCGAAAACGATCCGCCGAGTGCAGCACCCATGTGGGCAAGATCTCGCGAAACTCCTCCAAGCAGCGGATAGTTCAGGGTTGTTTGGCGTCCAGTGTGTGAACACGCAAACAGACATTGAAAGAGAGTGTCTCTGACCACCACCATTCATAATTCGAAACAAAAATTTAGACCACAACGTGTGGTGCAGCAGCCGCTCGAAAACGATCCGCCGAGTGCAGCACCCATGTGGGCAAGATCTCGCGAAACTCCTCCAAGCAGCGGATAGTTCAGGGTTGTTTGGCGTCCAGTGTGTGAACACGCAAACAGACATTGAAAGAGAGTGTCTCTGACCACCACCATTCATAATTCGAAACAAAAATTTAGACCACAACGTGCGGTGCAGCAGCCGCTCGAAAACGATCCGCCGAGTGCAGCACCCATGTGGGCAAGATCTCGCGAAACTCCTCCAAGCAGCGGATAGTTCAGGGTTGTTTGGCGTCCGAGTGTGTGAACACGCAAACAGACATTGAAAGAGAGTGCCTCTGACCACCACCATCATAATTCGAAA
>NW_903170.1:0-942 GCF_000209065.1 Trypanosoma cruzi | reverse complement strand
ACCGTCACGTCTTCGCGAAATCGACGGCAGCCTCAGCAGCTCTGCGTGGGTGTGTGCCCCGCTGCTGCTCGCCGTATCCGCGCTGGCGTACACCACTCTGGGCTGAAGAATTGTGTGCGGGCTGTGCGTGCCAGCACTCAACCGCGGGGACTTGTGTGCGTCTACTGTGGTCCGATGTACTAAACAGGATGAACTAATGATTGTGTATTGCTTCACTTGCTTCCGCTGCCCTGCTGTGTGCTCCTTGCCGCTCCCCGCATCCGTCACGTTGAACGCACCCCAGACACACTCATATGCATGGCACGCACACAACTGTTTGCGTGGAGTCGCATTTGAGGATGGGTGCGTGCGCGCTGGAGCCATACTGTGCAGCCCTTTGTTTTGTGTGTGTTTACATTTTTTACTTCATTGCTGTTTGTTTAGCTTTGTTTTGTTTCTAATTGTTTTGTGTGTTTTCTGTTTGCTTGCTGCGGGGCGTTGTGTGTTTTTGCCCTTTCACTGATTCCAACTGCCTCATGGTGTGTGTGCGCTGCCGCTGCTGGGCTGCTGCCATTTGTGACTGTGCGGTGGCTGTGCGTGATGTAGCGGCCGTGTCTTTCCTTTCGTTTTCTGTGCTTTTGCAGGTCGGCTCCACAGCGTTGGGCGACTCCACTGTTTGTGATGATGACTGGCCGTGTGCTCTGCGTCCTGTTGGCTCCTGCAGTGATGTGCAACAGCTCGTGCATGTTTTCGACGGCTGCTGCGACGGTGTGTGTGTGCGGCCCGCTGGTGATGGCGCGGTGACTGCTGAGCACGCGCGGGCTGTGATGGCTGCGGATGGAGGACCGTGGCCGGTGGCTCTGGACGAAAGGGGAACGTGAACTCTGGGGTTGATAGCAATCAGGAAGACGAGGAGGGTGGAGAAAGCACGGCGGGTGAGGGCCATAATCCCACCCCCGCAGG
>NW_903169.1:0-942 GCF_000209065.1 Trypanosoma cruzi | reverse complement strand
GCCCCTGGAAATTGCACCGACTGAAGTTGTTTTACAGAGTCGAGTCGATGAGCGGGTGGAAGTGCTGGTCGTGGAGAATTTCTTGTCCGCTGCGGAGTGCGATCGAATTATTGCTGCCTGTGAGGAAGTAGGCTATACCTTTTGGCGGCAGAAGGACGCAAACGCAGCATGTGACGCCAGACAACGCAGCGGAGAAACAGAGGCACGTGCTTTTCGCGTGGTCGACACCATTGAGGCATGTTTCCCGCAGTTAACACGGGCTCTGTCGGAGCGCATTCAACGGGTGGTGCATTTGGAGCCCAAACTGTTTGGCCCATCGGTGACAGACTCTGAGGATATGTTTGCCCGTGACCTGGCGGGAACTTGGGTGCCGTTGAGCCTATCGAGCAACCTGCTGCTCGGTAAGTACGGGCCCGGTGGGCATTTCTCCCCACACATTGATGGATCCACTGTCGTTGATCTCAACACGCGTTCTCTCTACACACTACTCATCTACCTGAACCACTGCGCGTGTGGCGGTGAGACTGCAATATTTATGGGTGAGCAGGCGGATGTTCTTGAGTTGGATCCACAAACTGGCAAGTATGTGGGCAAAAAGGAGAAACGCGTTGGCGCCGTTTATCCCAAAAAGGGTTCTGCCGCGTTCTTTTTTTGTGATGTGCTTCACGAGGGTACACCGGTGGGGGAGGGGTGTTGCAAGTACATTCTTCGTGGCGATTTTCTCTACCGTCGTGACCCACCGATTTTGACGACGGAGAATGACAAGAAGGCGTTTGATTTATATGAGCAAGCACGTGTGGCGGAGAGCAACGGAAATGCCATGTTGGCCTGCGAGCTTTTTCAACGCGTGCGCAAGCTCTCCAGTGGGGTTGCAGAACTTTACCAACTATAACTTTTCAATGGAGCATGGGTGCTTTGTTGATGGTGGTTCCTTTTTGCCTA
>NW_903168.1:0-942 GCF_000209065.1 Trypanosoma cruzi | reverse complement strand
TGTGGTCTAATTTTTGTTTCGAATTTGAATGGTGGTGGTCAGAGGCACTCTCTTTCATGTCTGTTTGCGTGTTCACACACTGGGACGCCAAACAACCCTGAACCATCCGCTGCTTGGAGGAATTTCGCGAGATCTTGCCCACAAGGGTGCTGCAGTCGGCGGATCGTTTTCGAGCGGCCGCTGCACCGCACGTTGTGGTCTAAATTTTTGTTTTGAATTATGAATGGTGGTGGTCAGAGACACTCTCTGTCAATGTCTGTTTGCGTGTTCACACACTGGACGCCAAACAACCCTGAACCATCCGCTGCTTGGAGGAATTTCGCGAGATCTTGCCCACAGGGGTGCTGCACTCGGCGGATCGTTTTCGAGCGGCCGCTGCACCGCACGTTGTGGTCTAAATTTTTGTTTCGAATTATGAATGGTGGTGGTCAGAGGCACTCTCTTTCAATGTCTGTTTGCGTGTTCACACACTGGACGCCAAACAACCCTGAACTATCCGCTGCTTGGAGGAATGTCGCGAGATCTTGCCCACAAGGGTGCTGCACTCGGCGGATCGTTTTCGAGCGGGCGCTGCACCGCACGTTGTGGTCTAAATTTTTGTTTCGAATTATGAATGGTGGTGGTCAGAGGCACTCTCTTTCAATGTCTGTTTGCGTGTTCACACACTGGACGCCAAACAACCCTGAACTATCCGCTGCTTGGAGGAATGTCGCGAGATCTTGCCCACAAGGGTGCTGCACTCGGCGGATCGTTTTCGAGCGGCCGCTGCAACGCACGTTGTGGTCTAAGTTTTTGTTTCGAATTATGAATGGTGGTGGTCAGAGACACTCTCTGTCAATGTCTGTTTGCGTGTTCACACACTGGACGCCAAACAACCCTGAACCATCCGCTGCTTGGAGGAATGTCGCGAGATCTTGCCCACAGGGGTGCTGCACTCGCCGG
>NW_903167.1:0-942 GCF_000209065.1 Trypanosoma cruzi | reverse complement strand
AGACATTGAAAGAGAGTGCCCTTCTGACCACCACCATTCATAATTTCGAAACAAACATTTAGACCACAGCGTGTGGTGCAGCAGCCGCTCGAAAACGATCCGCCGAGTGCAGCACCCATGTGGGCAAGATCTCGCGAAACTCCTCCAAGCAGCGTATAGTTCAGGGTTGTTTGGCGTTCAGTGTGTGAACACGCAAACAGACAGTGAAAGAGAGTGCCTCTGACCACCACCATTCATAATTCGAAACAAAAATTTAGACCACAACGTGTGGTGCAGCAGCCGCTCGAAAACGATCCGCCGACTGCAGCACCCTTGTGGGCAAGATCTCGCGAAACTCCTCCAAGCAGCGGATAGTTCAGGGTTGTTTGGCGTTCAGTGTGTGAACACGCAAACAGACATTGAAAGAGAGTGCCTCTGACCACCACCATTCATAATTCGAAACAAAAATTTAGACCACAACGTGTGGTGCAGCAGCCACTCGAAAACGATCCGCCGAGTGCAGCACCCTTGTGGGCAAGATCTCGCGAAACTCCTCCAAGCAGCGTATAGTTCAGGGTTGTTTGGCGTCCAGTGTGTGAACACGCAAACAGACATTGAAAGAGAGTGCCTCTGACCACCACCATTCATAATTCGAAACAAAAATTTAGACCACAACGTGTGGTGCAGCAGCCACTCGAAAACGATCCGCCGACTGCAGCACCCTTGTGGGCAAGATCTCGCGAAACTCCTCCAAGCAGCGTATAGTTCAGGGTTGTTTGGCGTCCAGTGTGTGAACACGCAAACAGACATTGAAAGAGAGTGCCTCTGACCACCACCATTCATAATTCGAAACAAAATTTAGACCACAACGTGTGGTGCAGCAGCCACTCGAAAACGATCCGCCGACTGCAGCACCCTTGTGGGCCAGATCTCGCGAAACTCCCTCAAGCAGCGGATAGTTCA
>NW_903166.1:0-942 GCF_000209065.1 Trypanosoma cruzi | reverse complement strand
ACTGGGACACCAAACAACCCTGAACTATCCGCTGCTTGGAGGAATTTCGCGAGCTCTTGCCCACAAGGGTGCTGCACTCGGCTGATCGTTTTCGAGCGGCTGCTGCATCACACGTTGTGGTCCAAATTTTTGTTTCCGATTGTGAATGGTGGGAGTCAGAGGCACTCTCTGTCAATATCTGTTTGCGTGTTCACACACTGGACACCAAACAACCCTGAACTATCCGCTGCTTGGAGGAATTTCGCGAGCTCTTGCCCACACGGGTGCTGCACTCGGCTGATCGATTTCGAGCGGCTGCTGCAGCACACGTTGTGGTCCAAATTTTTGTTTCCGATTGTGAATGGTGGGAGTCAGAGGCACTCTCTGTCACTATCTGTTTGCGTGTTCACACACTGGACACCAAACAACCCTGAACTATCCGCTGCTTGGAGGAATTTCGCGAGCTCTTGCCCACAAGGGTGCTGCACTCGGCTGATCGTTTTCGAGCGGCTGCTGCATCACACGTTGTGGTCCAAATTTTTGTTTCCGATTGTGAATGGTGGGAGTCAGAGGCACTCTCCGTCAATATCTGTTTGCGTGTTCACACACTGGACACCAAACAACCCTGAACTATCCGCTGCTTGGAGGAATTTCGCGAGCTCTTGCCCACAAGGGTGCTGCACTCGGCTGATCGATTTCGAGCGGCTGCTGCATCACACGTTGTGGTCCAAATTTTTGTTTCCGATTGTGAATGGTGGGAGTCAGAGGCACTCTCTGTCAATATCTGTTTGCGTGTTCACACACTGGACACCAAACAACCCTGAACTATCCGCTGCTTGGAGGAATTTCGCGAGCTCTTGCCCACACGGGTGCTGCACTCGGCTGATCGATTTCGAGCGGCCGCTGCATCACACGTTGTGGTCCAAATTTTTTGTTTCCGATTGTGAATGGTGGGAGTCAGAG
>NW_903165.1:0-942 GCF_000209065.1 Trypanosoma cruzi | reverse complement strand
GGGCGACGCCCAGCGCTTAGAGCGGCCTTCAGGCCAGGCGCAGGGAGGGGGCGCAACATGTTAGATGCACCTGGGTGGCCGTCGTCGCTGAGCCACGGTGACCCACACGTAGCCCTATAGAATAGGATTGGTTTGTTGTTGTTTTCTTTTCGTTTTCTACTGCCTCTCCTCCCGCTGTTGTGTAGGTCTCTGCGGCGCCTCGGCATCGGTGCTTGGCCGCATTGTGGCGTGCCGTGCGCTTTTTCCTCTGCTTTGGCCGCAGGTCTCCTGCCCCCGCCCTTCTCTCCTCCCTTTGTTTCCCAAGATCAAAGCCAAGCCAAGGAACCCAACCATACTTTATTTGTTTTTTGTTTTTTGTTTTTCGCAGACAAGGATGGCAACCCCGAAGCAGGCAGCGAAGAAGGCGTCCAAGAAGCACAGCGGCGGCCGCTCCGCGAAGGCCGGTCTGATCTTCCCCGTGGGCCGTGTGGGCTCGCTGCTGCGCCGCGGCCAGTATGCCCGCCGCATCGGCGCGTCGGGCGCTGTGTACATGGCGGCGGTGCTGGAGTACCTGACAGCCGAGCTGCTGGAGCTGTCCGTGAAGGCGGCGAGCCAGCAGGCAAAGAAGCCGAAGCGCCTGACACCCCGCACGGTGACGCTTGCCGTGCGCCACGACGACGACCTCGGCATGCTCCTGAAGGATGTGACGCTGTCGCGTGGTGGTGTGATGCCGAGCCTGAACAAGGCGCTGGCGAAGAAGCACAAGAGCAGCAAGAAGGCGAGGGCGACGCCCAGCGCTTAGAGCGGCCTTCAGGCCAGGCGCAGGGAGGGGGCGCAACATGTTAGATGCACCTGGGTGGCCGTCGTCGCTGAGCCACGGTGACCCACACGTAGCCCTATAGAATAGGATTGGTTTGTTGTTGTTTTCTTTTCGTTTTCTACTGCCTCTCTTCCAACTGTTGT